>NC_057935.1:11848775-12148775 GCF_018555375.3 Anguilla rostrata | reverse complement strand
TTCATTAGGGTCTTTAAATGACTGCGCTCTTGGTGTTTAGTAATTTATGAACATCTGTGAAAGCCTGTGGTGTTGTGGCTCTCCTGGGAGCAGGGTTTATTAGGTCAGCTGATAATTGTGTTTATTCACCATCCCACTTCTCCCTTCCACAAACCCCCCCGCCCCGCCCCCGCCCCCTCACCTGTCGCTGGCCTGCAGGGGGCGCAGGTAGCAGCCCAGCAGGGCCTGCAGTTCCTTCACAAACTCTCGCTCAAACTCCAGAATGTCCTGGACCACCTGAGACATGGGAAACGCCAATCAGAGCATTAGACACGCCTCTCTATCTGAGCAGGGAGAATGCTCAGTGGAAGACTATCAAAGCAACGCATAATGAGCCTTCCATGCGACGAGGAACAGGAGCCACCGTGTAATCTGACCTGGATTCTATACTTAAATCAGCAGGCTCCCTCCATTTTCTGTATTCTGAATAAAATTAATATAACTAATCAAGGGAAAATAAGGCATGTGTTAATTTATCATCCTTTTATTTCATACTTTTCCAGATGAATAAGAAAATGAGAGCATCTGAATGGAGCACCAGCATTGATACTACTCTGATTGATACTAACTTTAAAGTGATTATAATAATTGAGGCAGGCTGAGGCACAGACAGCACCAAAACTAGAGCAGCAGGAAAGGAATTAATGACCCGACAGTCTGCATGCGACCCAGTGTGGCTATGATGAAATGCAAACGCAGACTCCAGTAGGGCTTTTAATGCCATCGTACAGGAGCAGGGAGCCAATGGAAGCTCGGTAAATAAAGGGAGGCTACTTTCAGCATGGCGCCTGGAGAAATAGCATCTGATCTTAGGGAGAGGTATCAGGAGAAAACATTTATGAATGACAAACGGGAGCGCTGCTTTCGCTCTGACCAAAAATTGAACATAATCAAAAGGGAGACGCTTGTTAAATATTAAAAACAGAAGTTACACAGCTGGTAATCATTACAGACTCAAATGACTGCTAAAGCATACATAGACCATTTTGGTTTTAAAAAATATATATATATTTGTATGCAATCATTATATTTAAATGATATCACATTTCTCTTTCTCTCTTGGTCTCTCTCATACACACACACAAACACACACATGCACACACATTTCTCCAACACCTTACGTAAAATCTTATAACATACGCAATAGGCTTAAGCAATAAAATTGAAGGTGTTAAACCAACTTAAACCAACTAAAAGGATTCCACCTTCCTTGTTCTACATGAACAAGGGGAGGTTTATGTGAATTAGGACAATGATTCTGGGTTCAGAGGTGCTGTACGAAAGGAGAGTCTATGAAACACTGGTGTAAGAAGCTGAGAGTTCACACACAGTGGGGTACTGGTGGTTAAAAGAGGTGGGGGGGGGGGGCACTCACCACACTATAGTAGTTCTTAGTCAGCTGGGGCAACTCAAACCCTTTCAGACCTCTGGGAGACATGGGCTTCTCTGGAGAACACAAACACAGACGCACACAGTCAGTGACTGACAGGTGCCTCGCAAAACTACACCCTCATGCATGCACAGAGCTAGATGCCTTCAAAGCCTCCCGCCACCTGCTCTTCATCAATCACCACTTCAAAACCCCCCGACCGCAAAGGGCAGGTCCACATCACAGTCTGGTGAAAAGTGTCTGCACACCTGGCACTCGCCCACAAGAAGCAGCCACACACTGCTTTACCTTTTTTTTTTTTTTTTTTACTTCATCATTATTATCTTTCGACTTGCCACACTTTCCAAGTTTGACGTGCAGTGCGGCGAGCCGCCATGACAACCAAAACGGCACTCGAAATAAAGCTACCATAACGAATAAAGCTACAGTAATAAATCTGAAAACGGCGGTTACGCAGTTGGAATTCCCAATATGTGCGTTCACGCTCACCTCTGAGACTCTTTCAGGACCAGTAAAATAATGAAAAGCACTAAAGCATGCGAGTGAGTGAGCGTTGTTCCCACTGACCAGAGGGCTTGACCTCTCGGACGTAGTTGCTAGGGAACCAGCCGGTGCGGCCGCCGACGGTGCCTTCCCACCAGCCGCCGTCCTCTTGGCGGGTGACGCAGATCAGGTCGCCCTTGCCGAAGGACAGCTCGTCCTCGTTGTTCTGCTTGAAGTTGAAGCGGGCCTTCACCAGCAGCTGCCCGCCGCCGCCACCGTTCTCCGACATCTCCTGGGGAGCGAGAAACGAGACGGGGGGGGGGGGGTTTATTGGTATAAACAAACCAACCTGGCTGGCTGACACCCGCTCATACTGCTCATTGGGTGTATATGTATAAGTACAGGTCCGAACACAAGCCCTTGAGGTACTCCCAATAAGTCCGGCAGAGTTTCAGCAATGGGGATAATGAGCTTCTCTAACATGTTTGGATTGCTTATGCAGTATGCATATGTTGTTGGAAAAGTAAGTGTGTGTGTGCATGTGTACACTTGTATGTGTGTGTGTGTGCATGTGTACGTTTGTGTGTGTATGTGTGTGTATGTATGTGTGGGGGTATGTATACAGTATGTATGTGTGTGCATGTGCGCATGTGGGTCTGTGTGTGCATGTGCGTGGGTGGCAGCCTTACCACAGATTTAGACTGTCTGCGCAGGGACCTGTTAGACTTGCACGAGGGCATAAAGCGTGCACAGGAAGCCAGGCAGGGTGCAGAAGCGCTGGGCCGGGGGCATGGCCTCTCAGAGACACAGTCTGCAGGCAGGAGCACAGCGTGAACACCAACGCTTCATGTTAAAGCACAAAAAGAAGGGGCTCAGTCTATCATACTGTGGGCACACACGGGTTGGCTGTCTTTAATATCACACATTTCTGCGCAGGCATTGTCACTCTGGCCCCATTTGGGGAAAGTGTGCAGGTGTACCACAGCACGTCCGTGTCACCTCATGTAGGACAAAGCTTGCACACAACAAAACTGATACCCAAGATGTCTTATTCACTCTCAGGGGAGAGCATGGTTTCAGTTCCGTCCTCAGTTCATAAACATAAAAATCTTATTGTAACAGCCAACAACAGGCACTCATATCCAGAGCGACCAACAAAAATACACACTAAAAGGCTTGCCAAAGAACAGAAATGGAAAACATCCCATTAATTAGTTAGAGGGGTCTACTGAAGGGATGTAGGCTATTATAAGAACGTATGTCACATGGTGTCTTCCACACATATCAGGACTTAGGACAATCAAATTATCAGAACCCCTCTTTTGGATGGAGATATCCAAGCTGAGGTCCTGACTCCTTGTGGTCATTTAAGAGATTACTGTCATTATTGCAAGGACTGAGGGGGTTACTTGATGTCCGGGCAATATTCACAACCCGGCATTCTCAACCTGTCTGCCGAATTATCCTCCATTTTACTTATCTTATGACTTCCTCTCTCTCCACCTCAGCTGAAATGTGGTGAGAGTTCTGGTGTAAAATGGCTGCCCTGTATAACCCAGTTGAGCGCTGCACACTGACAGCGGCTGACGTGAGTTTTGTCCTTTGCTACGAAGTGCTTTGTGATCACACGATGAAAGGCAATGTACAACAGCAAATTAATATTATTACTATCAAACAGGGGCTAAATTTAGAAATCACTTGATTGGGTTCAGTGCAAAACAGGAAATTAGCAGTTTCCACAAGCAAGGCCAATTTTCCTTTCAAGCAGTAGAGTCTGCAGACCACTTGTGAGAGCTGGCCGTGTGCCTTTTCATGGGAGGGGGTTGAGGAGGAGACCACAGTTATCACAGCAGGGTCAGAGCTGGCAACGCCAAACCGTACAACTGCATCTGTGCTGCCGGGGTGGGGTGGGGGGGGCACACGGTGAACCCTGCGAGTGCGTTTGATTCCACCTTCCCTACTATTACTGCTGTTTTTAGAGCCGTAGCCCATCTGAATGAATAATGTGCCCTTCTGAACTCTCACTGTTACCCACAGTCTATTCCTTGCTCGGGGGGCAGTGCAAGGCAAATGTACCACATCACCGCTCCATCACAGCACAGCCGTCAACCCAAATTTTACACTGCGCTTCTTCAGGACGGCACGCGATTCCAGCAGCGAGCAAAGACACTGCCGCCCTCCCTCCGCCCTACTTTCCCCACAGGAGGCCTACTCCTGCCTGTAGGCAAGTGAAACCAAAATGAATCATATTTCATTTTAATCAATGTTCTACTGAGTCTGACAAGCAAATAACTAAACCAAAATAATCAAATGGGGTCACATTCAATTTCTATGCAAGTTCATACATATTTTTTTACAATGACAGAGAGAAAAAAAAAAGGAGCTAGTCCTTGCTGTAAATTCAAATTTCTACTGTGCGGCTAATGATCTGCCAAGCTGAAATCATTGGACACACCTTCCCATAATCTTCCCAGTCTCACCTACTGAGGAAGTAGGAGAACACCGGCCCTGTTGCATACACACATTTGTGAGGACAATCCGGGTTACAGGATTAATTGCGTATCCTACTTATAACTATGAGACTGTGGGGGGGCAGAGGTGAGCAGATTGCAGCTGGTGGCTAATCCAGTGGGGGCCCAGTCATCATGGTTCCCCCCATCTTATCCTCTCATCGCAGATGAGGCCTGCTGGCAGCCTGGGTCAGGCAAGGCAACCAATCTGCCAGCTACAGGTGGTAAGGGTTTCAGAGCCAAGCGGCCCAGGGGACAGCCGTGAGCCACCAGTCGTGATGGCAGCCTCTGCCACCTGGAACCCGCAGGTGACCCAGATGGCAGGAAATGGCACAAGATCAACTGTCACCTTAGAAGCCACAGAGAGCAGGACTCAGATGGGGAGATGAAATGGTTAAGTGATATGGCCCTGCCATATCTGTATCAACAAATACAAGATCACTCAAAAAGCTGACCGTCACAGTTTAATATGACTGAAACTTTTACTAAAACCTTGCTCAAAGATACACAGCAGCAGACCAGCAAATCAGACAGCAGAGGCCTTTAAAGATTATTGCAGGCAAATAAGAAAGTGTGATCATAGGCAAAATAAGGTAATTGCCCATCTTGAAAGCAAATTTGTAAAATCTTTAAACCTATTTTTGAGATAAATAATGTACGGAAAAATATGAAAAATGTATGAAAAAAGTTCTTGCTCTCAATGGATTTTATTAACAGCACCAAATACAAAAGTTGAACTAAAACTGTTGACAGTCAATTTGACAGAAAAAAAATAACCTGCGTGTTCCTGGAGACCACAACGCTCAACACAAGGGGAACACACTGATCTGTAGCAAAGCCTCACACTTCCCCATGCCAGGGGACTACTGCACTAGGGGACCACATGATATTTTAAACACTGCAGTGGCTCAAACCATCTGTGTGGCTCTGTTCAGCTCCATACAATTTCAACAGAAGCAGAAAATCATCGGCGAGACGCAGCAACGTTAAAAAGGTTTACATTCGGAAACAGCGGCGGATCGAGTGGCCAGGCCCTCGTGTCCCTGCGATCTCAAACAGTGGGTCGCTGTAATGTGACCCTCCTTACATCAAAGATGCATGTGCCTCTGAATGCCACACTCGACAGTTTCTTCACTGTTGACTTGCACCACAGAATCTACAGACATACTGCATACGTAAAGGAACTGAATTATTTGCTTAGTTTGCCCATATCCAAAGCGATTTCCACAGCTTACAATATTTTACAAAGTATCCAGTTAAAAAGCTGGGCATTCTCAATGAAACAATTCAGGTTAATGGAGGAGAACAGCAGTGATCCACCTGATAGGTTAACTTTTCAAATTCCAAGAACAGTTTCTTACCCAGTATGCTATGCTGCCACCTGAAAAAAAGGAATAAATCTGAATAAAATGATGAAGAAGGGGGATGAGGGGAGGGGTCTTACCTTGAGTAGTGATGTTTACAGCCAACAGGGTGCTCAGAATCTTGCCGAAGTTCTCACCCAAATAAAGGTTCCAAGGTTCAAAACCCTGCCGAAGACACAGGCACTTCACAGTAAACACAAAGTCACTAAAAAGGGGGCAAAACAAGTAGGTCAAAAAAAAAAATCACACGAAAGCATCTTTTCCCCTGATCACAAAGAAGTGAGCAGAGGATGGCTTTGCTGATTTGCGAGCACAAATCGCGGCAGCGTGCGCTAACGTGCTGTTAGCGAGGGACTGAATGAAACCCGACGTGGAGAGGAAAAAAATAAATAAGCCGTCGGGAAAGCAACCCGCATTTTACTGATCCAGAAACAAATCGCTCTTTCCCGTTCGCGATTGGATGCGCTGGCTCTCTGCGTTTTGTTTGGCTCTGACCATTATCCTCTTCCCTTCAGAGGGTAAGGTTACACATGTTTAAATAAAACATCTTAAATATAGCGTTTGGGTGGCTTGGCTTGTGGGTTTTCCTGCCTAAACCTCCCCATACTGCCGGACAGCAGCAGCTGTTCCACTCTGGACACAGCAGATGCCTGCTCTTCAGTGGAAGCCTGTCCAAATGCACTCAGTCATTCATCCAGTCAGTTTACCCCAGCACCATCCATTGTATCCATTTTAATGCATTTCATGCATCACCTTCTGAAGGGGGGACAACACTCCATAATTCTACTGCACCAACGAAAGCATCGACTACTTGTGTTCTCCAGTCCTAATTATAGGCCCATGACATTTGCGTCTGTTGTCGTTTGTAACTATTAAACTTTATGAAGCTTCACACAGGCAGAATGAGCAGCCCATGGGGTCAGAAAAGAAAGCTGAGGTGCTGTGCTCCCGTCTCCTCGGCCCTTCTCTCCCTCTGCAAAGAAGAAGAAGAAGAAAACTTGAGGGCCCCGTTGCCCGCTCGCACGTCTAACCGGGCCTGCGCGCGTATTTTGACGGCGGATAAAAATAGGTTCACATTAAACAGAGCTGACCAGAGCAGGGGCGAGGCCCCGCGCAAACGGAGGAGAAAATACTAATGACACCCTAGCAGGCAGAAGCGGTCGGCTGGCTTTCTTTCTCCCTCGCTGATGTCATCCGCGGCCTTGCCACAAAGGGTCTAATTATGGACACCAAAAATGGCATCAGAGTCAAAAGGGGAAGATGTCTCATCTGCACTGCAGACCAAAAACCCTTTCAGTTTAAACTGCATTCCAGGCCAGCTGAAGAAGCTGCTTCCTTCGGGAACTGTTCATTCTTTAGCAGGGGAGAGAATTGAGAGGATTGCTCCCGAGCTATGGAGAAATGGAGGGGACATTCAAAGCCTCAGCAGTCTCAAGTCTGCCCCCTGAACAGGTGCCCTCTATAATGCCTGGGACAGTAAAAGGAAACACACTTAATTTTATGATGGGGAAATACACCCCCTTCTTACCCATGACCATATCACAGACCATGGCCATAAAACCCAGCATTGTGCATTGTGTGTTTACATAACAATCACGCTAACTGTTGATTTATGTTGTTTGGCTTATCATAAATCAACTGCAATGTCTAAAGTGAATTATATGATTTTCCCTAAAGAGAAAAAACAACCTCCTGTCTCATTATGCACCCTCCACATGAAATAATAATGAAGTGGATGCACCCTGTGCAGGAAGACTGGGGAGAAGTGAGAGTGATCGATAGCACACAGGGCGAAGGGCGGCATGCGGTTGACCGAGGTGTGTGTGTGTGTGTGTGTGTTTGTTTGTGTGTGTGCGAGAGTGTTTGTTTGTGTGTCTGTTTGGGTGTTTGTGTGCATGTGTGATTGCATGTGCACACACTTGTGAGCCCTCCACAGTGACTGCCTATTCAGGAACTGCAGTACGGAATAACCATACACATTGGAGGATTTCGCCCAACTCATTAAAACAAGAAGCAACAGTTAGCAGGAAAGGGGGGAGACTCATGTTTCCCTCCACAGGTTGTCAGGCAGGTCCTGTGTAAGCGAGCAGCCCCCTCAGCTGTGACCAGCGAGCAGCTCTGTCCCTCCGTCCCAGGTGACCAGGCCTGACGGCTGTTTATCAGGGCAATAAACGGAGCCACAGGGGAACAGGTGGGAACAGCGTCTGCTCTGGCACTCTGGCAGTTTTCCTCCAGATCCCCCAGACAACACAGGCGTGGGGACACTTAACCGAGCGATGTAGGCAAGATCTTCTTTAATTCAATCTTTCTATGTGGTCTTTGTACAAAAAAAGAAATTTTTTTTTGCACGAATTTCTGAATTTCTGCCCATCTGGAAGAAGACAAAATGGAAACAAAGAAACCCTTGTTTCCGATTCCCTTAAAAAGGAAGAATGTGAAATGCAGTTGTGTTAGGAGTATTACTAAATTTCTCCATCTTAATATATGCATTTTAAAGTAATGAAATTAAATGGAACTTATGCATTCATTAACCATTCAGATTCGTCACTGGAGTTCACTCACTTACTTGACGTGAAGAGTACAGCAATCTATTAATAAGGTAATGCATTATCTAAACTACATAGCTTATTTTCCAACTCAATGAACCATGAATGTCTCATCAAATAGGAAAAAAGCTCTGTAGAGCTATATATATACATATGCATATACAGTGCCATCTAAAAGTATGACAATGGCAGAGTGAAATTTGTCATTTTTGCTATATAACTAAGGCACTAGGAATTCAGATCAAAGGGTGAATGAGACAACAGTACAGACCATCAGCTGTTATTTCATGGCATTTACATGTGTATAAGTTTTACCATTTTACAGAAACAGTTGTTTTCGCGTTGAGTCCCCCCATTTTTAGTTGTGCAAAATTAAGTTAATAGATGACTGACTGGTGTTAACTGTTGCTCTTGCCTTTTGAACGGATTGTTCACACATGCGTGAGTGTCTAGTCTTGGTTTTAGGCTTTGTTTTCATCTGTGGAGATTGCATTTGGAATCAGAGGCATACGCCATCAAGAAAATAAGAGAACTATGGCTGAAAAACAACTAATCTATAAACTGAGATAACATAATTCATTAAGAAGGAACAGAAACTGGAATATTTTCTGCTGTACAAAAAGTACAGCAGTTTGGAAAGCGTTGAAAAGGAAATGACCCTTTGGTGGAAATAAACACCTTACAGGTCGGCCGAGGAAGACAACTACAGTGAATGACAGATAAACCAAAAGAACTGTGAACAAAGTGGGCAGAGGGCAGAGGTGAGAATATTACAAGCCACTGTACGCAGAAGACATTGAGAGCAGAATTATAGAGGTGACACTTCAAGGTGCAAACCCCTAATCAGCAGCGAGAATCAAAAGGCCAGGTTAGAATTTGCAATAAATATTAAAACACTAAGCCAGAGAGGTTCTAGAACAAAGTTGTATGAACATCAGTGAAACCAAAATAAACATCAACCAAAACGGTGGAAACCGGAAAGAGTGGAGAAAGGAACGAGCATCCCATGATACAAAAACATACCACCCTATCGCTGATATAGGGAGGAAGGGGTCGCATACATCAATGGGAAAAAGAGTCAGTCATCTGATTTAATCCAATCGAGCATGCATTTTACTTGCAAGAGAGGATACTAAAGACAACACACCCCGAAACACTGCAGCTGCAGTGAAGGCCTGGAGAAGCATTTAAATACCATGAAATAAAAGCTGATTGCCAGCAGTTTTGTCTCATCCATCTTTTGACCTCAAATTCAAATGCCTTAAGAATATAGAAAAAAAACCTCACTGTACTTCACTCGACCATCACCATACTTCAGGGCACTTTGTGTGTGTGTGTGTGTGTGTGTGTGTGCATATATTTGTTGGACTGAAAACGTCTTGAAACAGAATTCTGAAATCCTTCAAATTGCTAAATGCAATGCCATGCACAATTTTTGAGAGCACAAATCACAATAATATTTCTTATTGCTAACATATACGCTAGGATTTCCTAGGCCTACCTGTTTAATGAGCGTGTCAAACGTATTACCAATTTGCACGTAACTAGCTGTATTGAACAGGAAATTAAAGGTTACATGATGTTAAACACACAGGACATTTTTACAGTCGTAGACAGCAGGTGCAGCCCATGCAACTTCATAAAGTTCTGCAGAATAGCAATTCTAAGATGAAACCTAATTAGGCAGGAGTATCTTACCTAGCTACCCCTTCAGTCTTTGTTCGATGACATTTCTGTTCACGTCAAGAATAGTGGCAACTAGCATATTACTGTAGGTGACGAACATGAATCTGGAGAGTGCGCAGGAAAAGGCAAGAAGCGGTGCATAGAAGTAGCGTAATATGAAAAGTGACAAAGCACACTCACCTCAGTTTTCAGAGTTGTGCACCCGTTTTAGAGCTCTGTGTCTGAAATACATTCAGCTTCGTTTCTCGGATCCTGACAATACTAAATCATAAAACGAATGGGTAAATTATACATTTAGATCACTATCTTTTAGATCTTGGAAACTAACACGCAATCTCCAACATTTGTGCAAGCACTGCAACATAGTACTCCATGGTCGCTATATACCCAAGTGTGCTGTCTGACTCGTCTGCTTCAGTTTACAAACTGTGTACGCTACTTACTCCCTCTGTCGCCCTCCTTCATACATACAAACGCGCACTACAGGCGCTGTCACACTAGGGTGGGAGATAAAGCGGAAGTCCCGTTGAACGCCTTTTCCGGTATACTGCTACATGCTATGCTAGCGTATTTCACCATATACGGAAACAGCGCAGCTTCATAAAAGCACCCGAAGCATAGAATCGTTCTATAAACGTAAAATTTAAAATCTTAAAATCAACAACGAATGATCGATATGCAGCTTTACGACTGGCATGTCTCTTGGGACGTACCAAGACAGTCGCGACCAAGGGTTTTTTTTCCTCCTCGAGCTTGACAACGACAGCAGGTATTCCTTCATAGGGGCTACTGATGACATATAGAATACCTCCGTGTGATTAAGTTTATTACCCACTTAAAATGTCTTGCTTTGCACCAGACTGCAGTCATCAAATCTCCAGATACAAATGCTCCTTCTGTCGGTTTCCAGTCTGTCTAGCTGTCCGTGTAGCTTTAAAAACACGTACTGTATTCGTGATTGCAGAAGCTACAATGTATGATAAATAACTTTTTTTCCATTGAATATCTTAATCACACCAACACTGAGATTGCTGTCATGACATAAAACGGACTCTGAGACCATTTGACCCAAGATCACATTGAATTTGAATACAAATGTGTTATGCATAAGTTGCATAATGAAAGAGAAATTACATACAATGTCCCTATGTTGAATTAATGTATTGTTTATGTGTGCAAAAATAGATACTTGGTAAAATTTCATAGGGGTAAATGAAAACGTTTAACTTAGTTCTGCTTGTGAAATAAGTCTGGAACATGTTTCCATGGGAGTGAACTCTGCAATTTCAGTGATCGTCCATCCATCCATTATCTATACCCGCTTATCCTGAGAAGGGTTGCGGGGGGTGCTAGAGCCTATCCCAGCGTGCATTGGGCGAGAGGCAGGAATACACAATGGACAGGCTGTCAATCTAGCGCAGGGCACACATTCCATTCACTCACACACTCATACCTATGGGCAATTAGAGTCTCCAATTAGCCTACTTGCATGTCTTTGGACTGAGGGAGGAAACCGGAGTACCTGGAGGAAACCCACGCGGACACGGGGAGAATTCCACACAGAAAGGCCCCAAGTCAAGATTTGAACCCACAACCTACTTGCTGTGAGGCCACATTTTCAGTTATCAATATATCTAAATTTGTTGTGGAGGAAACTGTGGACCTGTGTGCCATCTGCTGGTGAGGGGTGGCTTGCACCATTACACACAAGAGTGGAACAGTTTGGATAACTGCTGACTTATCTCTTACCATTAGCAATAATTGATTGGTGAGTGGAAAGCATTTTTTTTCAGAAGAATTCATTGATCTTCTTTTCTTTACAAGTTTAAGTAGTTGATTGCATATATGACTCATAGCATTGAGGAAATCAGTAATGTTTAAGCAGAACAATTTATTGATGAACACAAGTAATTAGACCAATTTTTAATGTAAATCTTTTTAATTAATTTTGAATTAATGCCAGCCTTATGTGCCAGGGTTCGATAACATTATTACCAAAACCAAATAAGGATATTTCAAATTTAGACAATTGGAGACTGATAGCGTTAATGAATAAGGCTGCTAAAATACGCAGGCATTTTTGCAGAAAGACTTTTATTGCTTAGTTTTTGTATTACTACTGGTGTAAAGATAAAACTTATAGAAAACTTCTCTTAATTTATGGTAAATATTATTAAATGCAAATAGACTAACGAAAATCAAAAAATTCAAAAGCAATGAGATCATTGAGAATCTGTAAAGAATTGAAAGTAATTTAACAGAAATGTGGAACATGCTATTTAGATCAACCCCTGTATTTTTATGTAATTTTTGAGAAATCTGTTTTTATTTTCTTTGGCAGACATACATATGTATATTCTCTGTTATTATGTGAAAAATTGTAATATTTTTGTTATGATGAAAATGTACTTTAATTAAAGCAATAAAAAAAAAACATTAAAAAAAACTTGGTGTTCGTGACTGCATTACAACGTGGCATATGGAGCTGGTGGTTTGCAATCAACACTAACAAAGGAACACTCCTTATCTTAAAAAGACTACTAAATATTTTCTCTGAACAAAGTGCATGTGCTGTGCCTTCTTTGTCTGTCCAACACCAGTTGTATGCTATTAAGTAGCCTATACGCCACTCTTTAAGTGCACAATCTGTTCATTGCTAAGGAATAGGATACTAATGGCTGTAAAGCTCACTGTGTCAAGTTATTTACCATCACCAAAACAGGCGAGCAATATAAACATCACTCTCCACACTAAATCATTTATACTATTGAGCAAGAATTAGGACAAGAATAGACTCAACACTAAAAATAGATAAAGACTGAAATCCCACAGCATGCAGCATAGGCTGCTTCAAGAAGGCCAGAGAGGTTTCTCTTTTTAGCTTCCCCAGAGAACCAGACAGGTAATACATGTGAATAATATTGGCTACTATACTAATACCAATAAATTATGAACTGACTTATTTAATGCATTCATAAGCTACTTTGGAAGTCCTGCCCCAACAGCAGGAGTCTGTTATGGATTCGATTGTTCTGGGGATCTTTCAGTTGGATTCAAGGACGAGCGATCCTCCTTAGGACTTTCATGTGTTTTTTTGTGGTGTTAAATTTCATCTCATTGCAATTTTTTTTTTTTTTTACAACTTGAAAAAACAGTTGTTATTATATTGATAGACTGTTAATGCCTCAATTTGAAATGTATCATTCCTATGGCATTTTCCATAACATTCATGTCCACAGCTGTCAAAAAACTTTCCTACAACTTCTTAGAAGATAGAACCATGCCTAAACTCTAATTGGTTGCAGAGAAATTGATTTGATGTTAATGCACATTACATTGTTTGTAGGCATGATTTTTATTATTTTTTAACTGTTTTTGCACACTGTATCCATTACAGATTCTACCACAAGCATGAATCTTCCTTGAAAAATATTAGACTTTTCAACAATAAAAAAACAATGCAACCATCTATGTCAAATGTAGAACAAAATATGTAAGTCTAATGGCAACAGTGAACTATAAAATCATTGTCCCATCAACCCTGTTACTCCAGTCAGTCCTGCTATTGCAGTGTCAACCCTGTTACAGGGATTAATTTGATATAAAAAGAATAAATAACAAAATAAATGGCATTTTGCCCCCTTTGACTGGGTAAAAAGAACAATGGCCTATTAAGGACTTGGACATTCTGGGGGGTTTTCTTTTTTAAATGTTAGTCCTAAAAATACATTATGGGACACTTGAAAATCAGTTACCCTGGCATAATCATTACAAAAAAAGATAACATTTAAAAAACATTAATCTAAAAATTAACTCAGCATAGATAGGGACCAAAATGCTCTTAATATACCAGGCATTTACCTACAAATATTTCAAATATTAAGGCATATGTAACAGATTTGACACAATATCCAAAACATGCTGAGGATAATGATTTACAAAAGAGAAAGTGTATACAGAGTTGGCACGATACAATTTCCTATCAGTTAAAGTAGTCTATTTTCCCAAAGACTTGCAAAAATTGATTTAAAAAAACATCATTTGAAATGGTACCCTTTTCGTGGAATGACCCCTCAATAGAAATAATATGCTGCACAAACCAGGGTTGTAATCGGGAAGACTAGTTGGTCACGTGCACATCCACTAACCGTTAGTTAGGTTTTTACTGGCTGGAGTCCCTAATTGCTATTAAGTACTCATTTGTGGCGCCAACCTAATTATTTTTTAGGAAGACTCAATTATTGGTGACCAAGATGAAACCCTTCAGAAAGTGGTACCATAACTTTGCTGTGGTTACACATATGCACCGTGACCAAGGTAAAGAAATCAATTGTTGCTAGCTAGCTAATCTAGCTGCATCCGGAAATTGACCCGGCAAAGTTCAATGTTAAACTTATTTTGGTTAGTCTGTCTGCGAACTATAATTTTACAGAACACGTCTTCAAATATATTTAGGTAGTTAAGCAATTGTCAGATTTAATTGTAGAATAATATGCTTTGCAGCGTAACGTTAGCTCCGAACATTTTTGTGACACTCAGATTTAGCAAGGTAACCTTAGGCCGCAACCTTATTCGTTTGCTAGCCAGTGCACTAGATTACTGGTTGCCGTGTTTTAATTAGCTATCTTGGAAATGGATCCTGTTTTGCATGGTTTTGGGGCACATTAAAGGCATCAGCATTGACCTAACTCAGCAGCGATAATTAACCTGGCTTTGCATAAACTTTGCCTTGCCATTTCATACTGAAGACATTCTGAAGAAACGTTTGGGCACGTTTGCAAGAAAACTTATCTCTATGTTAGATATTGGCGAGCTTTGTAAGCAAATTTATAGTCTCTATTTTTTAATTGTGGTGAAATTGGTCAACTTCAATCCAGAAATCTCGTAAACGGTGATGCTTTTGACAGCTTGCTAGCCTGTTAGCCATCTTAACTAACATTCGTTGGAAGTCACGTTGCTGTTGGCAAGGTTAATGCCACTGAAGCTACTAGAAGTCAAGTTAGCTGCTAAATGCTGACTATTCGTAAAACAGGTATTTGGTTACTTTTACGACATTATATTAAACGCCAATTTTAACAATGTATAATATTGAAGAACTATGTGAATTGTATTTAGAACGTTGTTCAATTTTCGAATAAACTGACCACGTTGCCAGCGTTATACGTTGTTTTTTCTGATCGCGGGTGGAATACACTGTTCTATTATTGGTCTAGGCATATCGCACGTAAATCTGGACCAATCGGAGTAGAATGCTCCCTATAGTCATAGAGAACGCAGCGCCGTACCGGAAGTTGGAGCGCGGGAGCATGGCGATTGTAGTTTTTATCCAATAGGATGGCCAGCTACGTCGTTGTTGCACAAGCGCAGTACGTGCTGCAAGAGTAACGCAGAGGCCGAAGCGTAGTTAGCACTAGCTACCTAAAAAATAAATAAGGTTGTTATAATCTGAACGGATCAGTTGGCAGTTGCCGTGTATATTTGTTATATAGTAGCGACGCCCCATCTCTAGGCGTCCGATTTCTGTTTTTTAAAGCTGGTGGTGTCTCTGTACATAACATGGCGACGGCAGACGATGCCCGATACTACAACGGTGAGTGGCCCAGGGGTTTTCCTTATTACATCTAGCAGTAAAATGGAGTTTTCCCCCATCCCCCAGATCATGATGGCGTCGTCTTCCAGAGAGAGGTCAGGAGTGATGGTTGGCCGATTAGAGGTAAAACAAGTAAAGCTAAAGCGGGAAGAATCTTAAACGGCCCAGGCATACTATGGCGAAACCATCCACTTGAGTGTCAGTGAAATCTCGTGTCGCTCAGTCCCCTTATTGCACCATATGTTTTTTTCATGGAACACGCATTTGGATGGGTTGACCAAAAAGTGCGGACAAGATGTACGATTGGCTTAAAAAAATGTTTTTAAGACATTGTGGCACCTGTGGCTGTGTTGAAAAAGTGTGATCTGGTCTCGTTAATTTACACCCCTACTGTGAACCCATGCGACTTTCTTTTGTTGTGTCAGGCTTGGAGTCCTTAAAATATTGGTGCTAATTACAGTGTGTCTCCAAGTGCTCAAAAATATATATTTTGTGATAATATCTGTGATATAATGCTAATTGAGCATATATATACGTTTGTCTTACATTTTGAACTGCTGCTTTTCTTATCCTATTTATTGCCTCAAAACAATATAAAGCCTCAGTTCCGAAAGTTTTGAGGGACATGTAACTGGACTAGTTCAGAAAGCAATTCATAAAAGGACTCTAGTTGCTTAGTTAATGTTTTGTTAATGTAATTGTTTTGTCTTTTCAATTGCAACGTGAATTACTATTAGTTGTTTTGTTACCTGTAAAATTACATTACCTACTGTTTGCAACATGCCTGTTGGTGGTTTGGCTTAATTTGATTTCGATATTTCAGTGATGTAATGTCTGTGTGGTAATGTGATGCCTGCACCTGTACCTTAGTGAACCAGTGCTTAGTTGTTTTTGAATTGCTTTCTTTGCCCCCCCCCCCCAACTGTTTGATGTATGTCGGGATAACGGTGTCTCTTTCTGTCCATTAGAGCATGATGACAGGGTTGGGGGCCCCCAGTTTCGCAACCGAAAAGGACGGGGACCCTTCAGGGGCCGCATGTACAGTGAACAGACGAGGCAGCGGCATCGTGGGGGTCCAGGAGGCGGGCCTCCAGGTCCCAGGGCCAGGTTTGAAGACGACGATGGAGATGTGGCGATGAATGACAGCAACTCACAAGATGGAAGTTCACAGCGCAGATTGTAAGTGGAATAGTGTGTTGTAGGGATGTCACCATACCAAAATTTTGGTGGTCAATACCACCACCAGTGAAATTCCACGATTCTCGATACTTAAATTGATACCATGATAAAAACAAAAAAAAAGAAATCTCCTACTGTAGTACTTCAGCATACACCCCTTTATTAACCATTTAAGATATAAGAATATGTGATTAGACCATTCTTAACTGAACATTATAATGCTGATGCAACAATCACTACTGGTAATGGAAGGCAATGGAGGTCTAGAATACTGACTCAAAAAAAAAAAAACATTAAATGAAACCTACTCTTGAAATGGTTTTGAAAAGGTATGTATGGGCATTAAAAAAAGGACTAGAACAGTGGCATTCAGGTTCAGTAAACGGCAGTCTTAGACTATCTATTTCAAGTACTTCACCAACCATTATTTAAATATGCAATATTGGGCTGGCATTCAGTAATATGACTATGTAAATAGTAGCAAGAGCTCAACAGTTATCACAGAATTACATTGACTTTTTTATTCCATTGCATGGTAATAAAACTTAGAAGTGCTAGTGTGTTGTTCATCTTTAGAAATTGGCATATGAGGCTATGTAGCTAACACAAGTCAATAGCAATAACGCATAAAACAGATTTAACTTTACTTGTTCAGTTGAACGTTACAAGTAAAAGCATTCAATTATGGTCAGCGGCACCAAAAAGCTTTCACACCCTGAATAAAAGGCAAAAAATGCAATGTTGGGGAAAATGTGAGTTTGAAAGCCACAAAAACTTTCAAAGGAGCGCTGTACTCATTTGAACTTGATACCACCGATCCTGTAAAAAAACTAGCACTATTACATTTTCTAAATTTTGGCGTTGATTTGGTACCGAAGTATCGGCCCTTGTGACATGCCTTGTTTGTTGGCAGTTTATTTAGCTGTGCTTAGAATGTAATTTCTGTGACCATGACTCCATTTGTAATGTTCAATTCCAATGCCATTCCAACACTTTGGTTCCACGGTGTTCCTTAGCAACCCATATGGACGGCAAGGTCGCCGGGGTGATGGGCGGTTTGGCGACAGAAGAGGAGGGGGAGGTGGAGGCCACAGGATGGGAGGAGGTGGAGGAGGGGGGCGCAAAAGCTGGTTCAGGATGACTGTAAGTAAACCGGACCGCACCCAGTTATTTCACTTCAGTAGTCAAAGAGCATGTGCTTCACGCCATGCGCCAGCGTGTGTGGTTCAATGGTCTTTTTGAGTGTCACCATTGACCATGGGAAAAATTAGAACGGTCAATTAACTCTACATTTGGCTTTGACAAAGAAAGGGTGTCTAATTTGATTTTGATTGGTTTAATGTGACATCTGTTCAGTGTGACACTGATATAAATGACCATTTACCATGTAACCATTTCATTTCTTTTTCTGCTTATGTGATAAAGATTAGTATGTATGTGGTTCAGTAAACCAGGACAGTGTGCATTCTTACTTTCAAAAATATAACTTGAGTTCCAGTGCTTGCGATGGTGCCTAAAAATATGCTATAAATATTGAATACCAGTATGAACATTGTACATCGCAACTTTTATTTCTGTACGGCAGTTTAGATGTAGGAAATAATAAACCCAACATATGGACACTTTCGTAAACACTCCTAAACATTGTTTCATGTTTAATTTAATCTGTGCATTCGTTAATTTATTAATTTAGTAATGCCAGTATTTTGGCCTGTTGGGCACAGATTGAATTCAGCATTCATTTGTCCTAAGATGTCATTTTGAAATGTATTTGGCTGCAGTGCTCCTTAGTGATGCTTTAGATATGAGATAATGAGACTCGGAGCTCCTTCCTGCTCCCACACAAGAATTTCTCTTGCTCATGTAGAACTTGGATAGTTACTGTGTTCTGCTGCTATTGTCATACTCATGAGTGGTTGTAAGCCAGCAGGTATGGGGGGGGGGTGTAGATTTTGTTTTACTTGTGGTGGTTAGTTTATACATAAGGAAATGGGAAAGTAGAATCACAGCCAAATGGACATGCCTCGGGGGCTTATAAATGTGCGGAACACAAACATGTTGCATCTCGGCTGTGAGTAATTGGTGAATTTCCGCCTGCACTCATGTTGATCACCGCCCACTCCTCTTCCTGCAGATTCCCCACGGGAAGAAATATGACAAGAAATGGCTGCTCACGGCTCTGCAGAACCTGTGCTCCGTGCCTTTCACTCCCATACAGGTGAGTCGGGAGCCAGCTTGAGAACGGGGCTGCTGGAAACCTGACGTGTGCTCTTACACACGGCGCGCTGGCATTTTACTGACTCCTCTGTTCCTGCCTCGTCTGTCTCTCTTTCCCCCTTTAACGCAGTACCACACGGAGGGGAACAGGGCGCAGTTTTTCATCGACGATGCCTCCACTGCCAACGCCCTGAGCAAAGTATCGCGCAAGATCACGGACACTGAAGGCTACAAGGTACCGTTGGCTGATGAAAGTCGCTGCTTCTAAAAGAGAACTTGCCAATTGACTTGGAGTACAGATTGAGCAAATGAGATGGGACTAGGGTACATTTATGTAAATGGAGGCAATGAAGACATTGAATTTGAAGCAGTTTGCGTGGGCAATGGGGATGTAGGTCAATGTTCAGTACAGCCCCTCATCGAGAGAAGGTGCTTCATTAGGTATCCTAAGAAATATCATTGTCTTGAATATGTGTATGGCTTTCCAGCTGAAGTATTTCTCTTTGCTACACTTCAAATTAATATGCATCCCCCTCCCTCCTCCCGCAACTCGCATTCAGGTGACTGTACTGATGAACCCCTGCGTCCCCCCCTCCTCGATTCAGACAGACCTGAAGCCAGAGGACCTAGACCATCTAAAGGTGAGGGGAAATGGGGTTAAGTTGCACATGCAGACTGAAACTACAGCTGAGTGGAACACTGTGTCAGTAAACAAGGTGAACGAGCCCTGAGGCTGCAGAGTGGCTCATCCTGTTAAGGCACTGTGCTAGTGCATGGATAGGCACATATATATGTGTGTGTGCGTACACAGGATTGGGCATTCCAACTTGGGCAGAAACAGGAAAAAAGTTTACAAATAGCAAGACTTATGGATGCTATTTCAAAGAGAGATCTCATTGCAGTGAAAAATGTAACGTTAATGGTTTTAACATACCAGTGAAAAATACTTTAGATCTTCGCTGGGTGGGGTTAGAGAGAATTTTGCCAGGTGAGGGTGGAGTAGGGATGATATTTAAGAAAGAGCCAGAGTGAATTGGATGCTAAAAAGTGGATGGATATAAGCTGCCTTTTGAGATGTGAAAAGACTGGGGAAATTATTGGTCCTGGCGTTAAAGGTAGTTTCCAGACTGTTGTAACTGTTAGTGTTTTCTGTATGTCTTTTTTTCCTTGGGTAATGTGTACATAGTATAGTTTCAAATTTGTACATTGTTCTGAACTTCTCTGTCTCGTCCAGCAATGCATGTCCAAGCGATTTGATGGCTCACAACAAGCACTTGACTTGAACAGCATTAGGACAGACCCAGGTAATACTCCCACCAATTTTTGAATTTATTTGGTTGTTAAAATATTTATGCATTTATTCTCAATTCCAAAAGTGCTTGTAATTTATGGGAGCACTGTAGAGCCCTGCTTACAGCAGTGTACTGTAACATTGGTTAATCTAATTCAAATGCAAATGTAATCCTGAGCTTCCTTCACTGTCTCTCTGTCCTCTCCCAGACCTGGTTTCCCAGAACATTGAGGTTATTCTGAACAGGAAGAGCTGTATGCAGGCTGTCATCAAAATCATTGAGGAGAATATCCCTGGGGTAATTCATCTCAAGGCCAAAGATGCCTCTTATATTGTTATCAGTGAATCCAAAGCAAGCAGGAGCCATGTTTCATATCAGACAATATTTTGTGAATGTTGTGAAAAAAATAAATTTTAAGTGTACAGTTTATACAAAAAAGCTTTTGAATTGGCTCCTATTGAACCAACAGTTGGACCTTTTTTGTATGTAAATTTAACTAAGAAAGAAATGTTCAATATTTTTGTTACTCACTTAAAAATGTGGCTATAATTTTGTAGTTTGTCTCACATTTGTCATAATTTGCCTTGTATGCTTGGATTTTATTTTAAATCTGGAAGGGTTGAGGGTGTCATTTCTGTAGAACTGCGCTTATTCTGCTGGTTCCATGTGACGTGCGTTCAGAAGTCTTGTCTTACGGGGTCCGAAACCGATGCACAAATGGAGAACTTGCAGTTCTGTAGCCCCATTAAATCCGTGGCCCTTCCATCAGATGATGGTGCTCTATTCCCACCCAGGGTCAGTTGTTAATTGTAAAATAAATGGCAGTGGAACACTTCTGAAGTGTGGTAATACTGTCCAGATGCTCTCACTGAAATGGACCCTTGCATGTGCAACGGGAGACGTGCTGACGTGACAGGAAGGAAGGGGGAGGGGTTAGCTTGTTTACTGCTATGGAGGGTCTTGAGTCGCCAGTCTTTAATGTGATTTGGATAACATGCTAGAATGAGTTTTGCCTCTCGCAGAGTAAAATCACTTGTTTTCTTCTCTTCAGTCACTCACACTTCTGTTCTGTGCACCCCCACCCCCCACAATTCTTTCCAGCTGACATGTCTAAATATGAGCAACAACAGGCTTTATAAGCTAGAGGATCTGGCAGAGCTGGTCAGTAAGGTGCCGAACATGAAGACACTCAATCTCTCCAACAACGAGGTAAGAGGCTGACACCACAGGTGATCCCAGACCCGATTGCGCAATTTAATTAACCTTTCTGTGCAAGCAAAGCCCCTTCTCTCTGCTTTTTACGACAGCTGAAGACTGAGCGGGAGCTGGACAAATTGAAGGGCTTCAAGCTAGTGGAGCTGTGGCTGGACAGGAATCCGCTGTGCGACCATTTCAAGGACCAGGCCACCTACATCAGGTTTGTCCATGGCTGATCTCACTGGGGCAGGGAGCAGAGGAAGCGAAGGGGTGCTTGGAGGACGCGTGAGGGGGGTAGGGGCTGGGGGGGGGGGGGGGTTTCTCCTTACAGCGGCATTTCTTCGAAAGCCCACCTCTTGGAATCCTCCGTTATAGGCCATCGTGTCGTCATGGACACCGAGCTGAGTGGAATGGAGTTCAGACAGGGCGGCTTGTGATGTCACAGGTCCTGCAGGGGGATGGCTTTAGTTTCGACTGACTCCAAAGCAAATGGTCACCCTCAAAAATTCCTTGATTCGTCATTGTGTCTGTACCTAATTAGCATACCATCATCTAATTTTTGGGACAAGCTTTGTCGATGATTGATTGAAGGGTAAGAATCACTCGGTGAAGGCAAATGGAGTCAGCCTAGAGTTGGAGGTCAGGTAGCAGGGAGGAAGTCCCTTTGATGTGAAGAGGGATATTGTGGAAAACGCACCTTTTGAATGTCATTGAATTCCAGGCATTCAGTAAAACTTTAGCATGGAGGTGTTACTCTTAGGTCGTACTTGTGGTGTTAATCTCACACCAGAGGTGTGAGTGATTGCCACTTTCAAAAGCCTTTCTTGTTGTGTTTGAGGCGTTCCCTGAGGGCTATTACTGACAGATTCTGGGCTAACGTAACCTTTTAACAGCCAGTCCAGAGTTTCTTCTTCCAGTTCTGAAGTGTGACAGTTTGGGGACCCGGACCTTGAGTTCTTAAAATGGTGTACACTATAAAATAGAATAATGGCAAAATGGTTTCCTGTAAAATTCAGATGAAAATAGATTTAAAATGAGCAATCTAAGCAGGACTATTTTGAGGGCAAAGTTTGTGCAGAATTATTTTAGTCACACAGTACATCTGTCTGATGTGTATCAACTCCTTGGGCAGGAACATTGTCACCTGATACATGTATGTTTGTGTCTGCCTGTGTGTGTGTGTGTGTGTGAGAGTGAGAGACGGGCAGCTTCCAGTCTTGCCCGTCCTCCCCATTGCTCTTCCTTGAGAAGGGCATTTCCATAAGACTTGGGGCAAATAAAATGTAGGCTAGCTATCTCACTGGCAATGTCAGTGCATGCTGTGAAGTTCTATGATACATGGGAGAAACACAGTGGTATTAATGAAGGACCATGGAATCCATATGGTTGTGTTCTTGAATTTAATTTATTTTTAAAAATATATTCAGTTTAAGATGAAGGAATAGGGGGGAAATGCCATTGGATGTTATTGAACAAACTTCCATTGTGCCCTGTAAACAGGGCCAGCAATGAACTTTTTAACAGACCCAATTAGGGAAATAAATCCAACATCATGGAGTATCCTCCATGATAGTGATACAATAATCAAAATAGTGTTATTACACCCTTGTTAGTAGTACCATTTTTTTGTATGGAAACCAATGTGACTGCTTAAAATATCTCCAACATCATGGAGTATCCTCCATGTTACAATGGTACAAGATGTAAAATTGTGTTATTACACCCTTGTTAGTGGTACCATCTTTTTGTATGGAAACCATTGTGACTGCTTAAACGCATTGTTTTTTCCCCCCCAGAGTTTTTACCCACAGTTGTTTTGGTGTCTGTGTGTTGGTGTTTGGTTTACATTTTGCATCTCCTTTCTCTACTTTGCTCTTGAAGTTTCTGTGCTTTCGTAATTCTTTCATCTTTTCTGTTATTCTGTGCAGTGCAGTGGCCCTCACTACCTTCTCTACATACCCCAGAGTCCTACATTTTATAGGACAAAAATCATTGAGGTCTAGTCATTTTTCAGTGTCGTGTCTAGCTTACTGTGAAGCTGTGATACCTACAATGGGGCAATGATAGCCATAGCCCGCTCACCCTCTGGAAAACCCTTTCAGTCGTTTAAAAGGCTGGCATTGGGAAAGCGAACTTGTTCAAACACCAGATATCTTGTAAAGAAGACAGTTGGAAAGCACACCCACCCTCACACCCTTTCTGCTTGTGTAGAAATGCTGATTGGTTCATGGCATCTTCTCCCTCCCCCCAATGTCCCCTTAAGTTTGGGGCTCTGGAATTGGCCAGTGAGGAAGGCTGGTTAGCCAATGACGGGTAAGATCCCAACTTCATTCTCTGGGGCAACCTAAGGCAGGCACAGTCGTGCATCTGGCCACAACGTACACAGACACTACGAAGACATGTTGAAGATGACGATGACTGCTGCTTCTGAGAAGCCCCGGGGTGGAGGGGGAGAGGGGAGGCCATTATCAAGAAGCCACACCCACCATCAAAGCACAGACTCAGCACACCAGTCAAACTGCACTGATATTGCACCCTAAAACTCTCCATCACGGAGGTCCATTTCCTCTCTGAATTTCAATAGGAGAGTGTTGAAAGTCTTGGGATGAAGAGGTGTCGGATTTGTTTAAAAAATGGGTGACACATAAAGTGACCTGCATATTCATAACTTATGTCATACAGTGGAATATGCTGAGAATCCATGCTTTCCATACGCTGACTGGCAGTGAGCAGTTAAAGAAGGAACACAGTTCTTTACTTGCTTGAAATTTAAAACTGAGCTGTAATTAGTCACAGGCTAAAACAGGCAATAATATATGCCTTTAAAAGTGACTTACTGCTTCAGTTAAATATTGCCCAAAGTCTGTTGCACATTGCAGCTAACCCACCTTGTAAGGAGATGTGTGGGTCTAAAATGAGTACTTCAGTGGAGCTGTAATCATATAGTCAAAGATCACACTGAATATTTGGAAGTTAAAAATGCTAAAAATTAAAGCTAGTGTTCTTCATTGATCATGGTAGAGACACTATTGCTGATGATGACTACTGGCATCAATCAAGGTGATAATTTCTGTGATCTGGTTTTGGGGTTAGTGTTTCGTGTTGTGGTACTGAGGTCGACTTCACTGCACACACGCTCCGCTCTTGTTTTTTTCTTTTCTTTTTTCTTCCGTTTTAGCCTTGAGCCCTTCCCTCGCTTGATGTCTTGCATTGAGCCCAGTAGGCGTCGGTTTCTTTCCTTTCTAAAGACAAATGGTGAACTCTGCTGTAGTCCTGCAGGACCTTGTCTTTCAGCGCCGCGTTCTCTTTATGCCTCTGCCAGGACCCTTCTGTCCTGTCTGTGTGCTTCACCCTCCTCCATTCGGAAATTTCACATGCACAGCTGTCATCCCTGGTGCTGATTGCAGTGCCACCTCTGTCCAGCTCCAGGAGGAATGTCCTTTTTGTGAACGCGCAGTGTGTGCTAAGCGTGCGCACGAGCCCGTCGCTACTGAAATGAGCGTGTAGTCGGTGTGTCACTGAGCCTGCACCCCTCGGTGCAGTGCCTGTATGTGGCGGAGAGACGGCCGCTCGGGCCCTCACCAGTCCAACCGGATTGGCCCGTTTCACGCTCCTCCATTCCTCCTCTGTCCCTGCCGCTTATCTTCTCCCTCCTCCTCCTCCTCCTCCTCCTCTCCCCCCCCCCCCGTCCTCTATCTAGTGTCACGCTGACACCAACACCAACATAGAGATCTGTTCACGCTCGAGTCAATTGGCCCTAATCTCCTCCACAGTTACCAGTATCCGTCTTGTTTTGCGTCACTGTGTTCTGAAAACATCTTGTGTGAACGTATAATTACGTGATCACCCCACTGTGCGTTACACCTCCCAGGCTGTGTACAACGCATCCCTTAGGATTACAGTCTCTGGGCCCTCCCCCCCCAACCTTGCATTTCTCATCCTGTTTAAAGTGGTTATTACTGTTTCTGTGCCTATGTGCATGTGTACGTGTGTGGGCTGTGTGTGTGTGCGCACGCACGCATCTCCCCCCCATCCTCTGTCAGAAGCTGCGTGTTGCACTGTCAGTGTGTTTCTGCGTGTTGGGTGGGCAGGTGAGTAACACGATTGGGTAAGTAAAATTTTGGGGTGGGGGTGTTGGGACGAGGTTGGGACGGGGGTTTGTGTGAGACATGAGCCTTTTGGGGGATGATAGAAGTGTTTGGGAATTCAGTGTCCTTGAATACCATTTTCTATAGTGGAATCCCTTTTGGAATTGCTCACCACGTTGTAAAATGGAACTGTTTCCACATCATTATGCTTTTTTTTGGCATCTCAAGTCGGTGAAATGAAGCAAATGCGTAATCATGTCTTGGAAAGCAATCTAAGCGATTGAAAATGTGGTAGATGTCACTGAGGTAAGTGAACTTAATAAGGAGAAAGCAGTCTACACAAAGCAGCCTTGATGGGGGCGGGGGGGGGCGGGGTTGGGTTATTCTAATTGACAATTTTGTTTTCAAAGATGAATTTGTCCTAGCCTTCTCATGTGAGCCCAGTGTTAATTAAGACTGATTTTCAGTTTTTTTATGGCTGGTCATGAGTGTGCATGAGTCCGAATGCATCTGAGGGACTCTGTCTGTGTGTCGGTCCTGGTGAAAGCCAGCAGTAACACTGTCCTTCTGTCTTCTCTCCTCATTGGGCAGCGCTGTGAGAGAACGGTTTCCGCGGTTACTCAAACTGGTGAGATAAGTCATCCTCCCCTGCTTCAGTTTGCTTTCGCTTTTTGCTTCCTGTGACTCCATGGTCCTTTCCTCACCCTCCTTCTCCCTCCTTTATTTTTTCTTTTCTACCCTTTTTTTACCTCTTTTTTTCTTCCTCTTCTCCCATGATGTCTCAGTCTCAATCCCAGAAGTTTTTGACAGTGCTTTAAGTCTTTCAGTATGGCAGGGTAATTTCCATTCCTGTCAGTTTCTCCATTAGGAGTTAATTGCAGCATAGGCACTTAACGTTATGCATGCATTCATCTGTGATAATTGGGGTAGTAAGAATATGATTATTGCTTTTCAGGCATTACAAGCTGTAATTTAAATTATAGCAGGAATATATTTAGATTGAATCGATCTTTTTATAATCTGGTTAATAACAATCTTGTTCATACAAGAATGAATCGTTGGAAGTTATCACACAAGAATGAGCTCAGTGACTTGCCCTGGCTTGCAGCACTATACAGACGCATTGGAGGTTGATTAGGGTTGTTTGAATCAGAGTGTGTATCAGAGGGTTTAGACCTGAGCTAGAATGCGAACCCTAGCAGCTTCCCATTACAGATGTGGCCACCTCTGCTGTATACATAGCTAATTCTAGATCAGTGATCTGCGTGGGAGAACCTTGCGTGATGTCCGGTCAGTCTGGAATAGGCCACCTGCATGGAGGGAGGAGGCAGTTTGGAATAAGGACACAACGTTCGTCACCCCTCCCCTCTTCCAGGATGCTCTGCATTGGTGGACTTGTCCATGTTGGAGATTCTGTTTCTACCTCAGTTACCACTTGTAAAAGTAGATGAGTTGGAGTAGATTAGTCTATTGTTAAGCCTTGATGGACATTTAATTTCCCAGTTTTCTTCAAGTGCAGGGGGCTAATGGAAGGTGGCATTCCTGTTTTAGTTGAGGTTTGCATAGATGCATAGAGTTTCAGAAAAAATGCTACCGTCATTCCAAACGCTACCGTGTTTTAGTTGTGCTTAAGTGATGAATAATAATGCTACAGCAGCCTAAATATTGGATTTTCCCTCCTCAGTTTATATCACCTTGTGTTCTTTCTTTCGGTTAAGGGCTTTCTTTTGTTCTTGTTTTTTTTCCTCCTTTTAAATGTTTTCTCTCCCCTCCTAGGATGGTCACGATCTGCCCCCGCCCATCGGATTTGACGTGGAAGCGCCCACGACTCTCCCCCCCTGCAAGGTACCCGAATCGCGTCCCGTACCCCCGGGAACCCGCCAGCCCTTCTGCAGCCGTAGCTGCTCATAGTGTGCAAACCGCCCCGCTTTGGGCGTCTGTAAACGTGGCCTCCTCTCTGCCGTTTCAGGGAAGCTACTTCGTGTCAGATGAAATCAAGAGCCACATACTGCGGTTCCTACAACAGTAAGTTTCCTCGCTGTGTCTCTGTCTGCACAGGATTTTGTGCACACCACTGAAACATCTCCTGTAGTTAATTAAAGGGCCTAAAATGGGTCTAAGTTCATTTTGTGCCAGCCTTAGCCTAAAATTGTTGTGTACTAGCCTTTGACTTTTTTTGTTAGTTTGAAGTCAGAGCTCCAGTCTAGACTTTTGCATTATGACCTCTTGTAATATAACAGCCAGGGGCCATTTCAGTCTGTACAGTATTTTCTCTGATCTTCCTCCCTCCTGTCTTTCCATGTATGCACCACATTTATTGAGTATTAATCTGACCCCCCCCCCCCCTTAGGTATTACAGCGTTTATGACTCGGGTGACCGGCAGCCTCTGTTGGATGCCTACCACGACGGGGCTTCCTTCTCCCTCAGCATGCCCTTCTCTGGGCAGAACCCCTCCAGGTACAGGCAGCCTCTACCTGTCTTTAACCATATTCTGTAACACTGTATCCCTTTTTACCAGTCTCTCTCCCTGTTGCTCAATCTATACTGCTATACTTTCCCCTCTGATGTATGTGTTGTCGCTGGTACACACTTACACTCTATTCCCGTGTGTGTCTCTCTGTCTGTTCACACTCAGTAACACTATTTACAATGAGCTGTATTTTCCCACGTATACGTGCTAAACACTGTGATGCCTTGACCTGTCATGCTCATTCCCTTCCCCCCCTCTCAGACACACGCTCTATTAGTCAAGAATGCTCGTCCTTGACCTGTTTTTCCCCAGCCTTTCCCTGTCTGTCAATCACCCGGCTCAAAGTCGCACCTCCCCATCTCTGTCACAGGTGCAGTCTAGGGGAGTATCACAAGGACAGCCGCAACATCAAGAAGCTTAAAGATCCCAGTGAGTTTCAACACCGCGGCGCCGTCGCTACAAAAAGCGGAAATTCAAAAAGCTGTTTTACTGCATAATAAAAGCCAGGATTCACTGCAGTTCTCATATATTCTGCTCTGAACGGTATTACTACATGCCCTACTTTGTTGTCATTGTAAGCTGTCCTGTAAAATAAATTCAGAGATTTGAGGTTGTTTGAAATGCAGGCCCCTGACTGAGGAGTCCTGTGTTGGTGAATGCACTTGCTGTGAGTGTAGTCTTGGCCTTTTAGACCGGCCATTATGGGTCCTACACCCCAGCCTTACTGAACAACAGCAAACTTGGGAAACATCCATTAAGGTTTTTTTTTCTGAACCAGCTCACCAATAAGCAAAAAAAAGAATAAGTGGGGAAAAAACATTTGCTAAATGAATGTCACATTGACTCCTTGTGTCTCATGAGTCAGTGCTAAATTAGCGACATCAGTTAGCATAGCTGAATGAGTCTAAATGTGCCAGTAGGGTTTAATTGTGGGCTTGTGTAACGAGTGTCCTTCCTCTGTGTAGCCACTCGATTCCGCCTGTTGAAGCACACGCGGTTGAACGTGGTAGCCTTCTTAAACGAGCTGCCCAAGACCCAGCATGACATTGCTTCCTTCAACGTCGATGTGAACACGTTCACTGTGAGTACTCATCTGTGGTTCCCGCCTAATTTTACCACCTGTAATGAATATGAAATACTGGCATTCACCATAATTTGTGCAGTCGAGTCGTGGCAGAGATTGTTTTACTTGTCATTTTTACCTTGGTTACCGTCGCTGTCCTGTCTTTTCCAGAACACGTTACTGTCATTCACGGTCAGCGGGGTGTTCAAAGAAGGTGAGGAATTTTAGTTTGTTACAGTTAGGGGAAGCTACAGTCTGACTTAGGCTGAAAAGCAGCTCATACAGTTAAGCTAAATTACACTAGGTTGAACTATAGTGCTGTTATGAAACTGCGCTCAGTTACCTTGGACAGGATACTCATTTAACTGCTGAATGCAGTGGATGGACACCACTGCTAGTTTATGCTGATGTGGATAACATTGATTAGCACAGTTGGTCGAATCTCCGTATGCTGACTTGGCTTGATGGTCTCTCCTTGCAGTGGACGGTAAATCCAGAGACTCCGTCAGAGCGTTTTCTCGGGTCTTTGTGGCAGTGCCGGCAGGGAATACTGGGTAAGCATTTCATTAAAAAAAATAATAATAAAAGAAGTGCCTGTCCCAGGACACACGTCATTGTGACATGGCCTGCTGTTCATTAAGATGCGTGTGGTTTCTGCCAGAGAATCTGAAACCCCATAATTACATGTGCACAATGTTGCGCATCCTTCCATTTTTGGGTTTTATAGAAAACTATAAAAACACCATAGAAGGCAGTTTTAGTCTTTCCCCCCCGTTCCATGCATCTTGACTCGGTGTAGTTACTGTGCAGGAAAGCCACACTGACCTCCAGCGTGGACGGCATCTCGATATAAATGGGAATCGTTTCTTCCCTCTCGGCAGCTTGTGCATAGTGAACGACGAGCTGTTCGTGCGGAACGCCACGACGGAGGAGATCCGGCGAGCCTTCGCAGCCCCCGCGCCGACGCCCTCCAGCAGCCCCGTCCCCACGCTTTCGGCACCCCATCAGGAAATGCTGTCCGCCTTCTCGCTGAAGTCCGGCATGAACCTCGAGTGGTCGCAAAAGTGAGTGGGGGAAAAAAAGGGGTTTATGCCGACAGGGGAACAACGAGAGGTTATTGTGTTTAGTCGAAATGACAATTTCTGTATTATAGCTTGGTGGTTTTTAGTGGGAAGGGGGGCCATTTTTTATGGCTTTAAATGTATTTTTAAGGAGTCCATGGTTTCAAAAGTCCATGTGTTGTTTCAGGTGTCTTCAGGACAATGAGTGGGATTTCAACCGAGCTGCTCAAATCTTCACACAGCTAAAGGTGAGTCTTTAGCCCCCTCCCGCTGGGCTGATGCCCGCAGCATCTCACAACTGACCTTCTGTCTTGTGTGATTGTAAGACGCACATATTAACATTCATGAGAGACGCATTATTGATGACTGCTTTTCCATAGTTGATTTAGGCCAGGGCATGCCAAGGCTTGTTCGCACCTTTTGCTTTTCCAGTCTCCTTCAGGCTTAAAGGGGAGGTACAAACAGGGCTAAATATTTTTTTCTGTGACCAAATGAACCTGAAGACCAGTAGATATTGAGCAGTCTGTAGATCTAAAAGGCTTTCTAAGTAGTAACATAGTTGGCTAGCTAGTGTTAGCTGTAAACTAAACCATGTACTAACTCACTGTAAGTGACCTGATGCCAAAACACCTTTTTTCCAATTGCTGTTTGTTAGAAAATTAAACAGTGTTGAGCCTTTCTTTGAGGTTGGACAACTACCCAATGTCACTTCTTTCCATGATGAGGAGCTAGGTGTTCTTGCTATTGAGCTCTGTTGCCAACACTGGGCTACACATGTACAACAGGTTTTGTTACAAAAAAAAAAGACCCCTGAACATATATATAGTTAAGAGTACTACAGGAAGTGTGGGTTGTGGACAGGTGCAGCTCTTCGTGGTATGTGGCGATGCATGTCATTCTGGTACACAGACCAGAGATGGTGGATAAAGGAATGCTGAATTATGCTGCAGTCATTTTTGAAGCCATGCAGAAGGATTTCCCTTCTATAAATGTTGTACCCTGTAATTGGAACCTAGCTAGTTTAATACCTATTATTACCTATTATCTCCATTCTCTATTAATGTCTCCAGTCTAATCTCGTTTCGGTTTTCTATTTAACTGTAGCCAACCGCACCACCTACAACACATAACAAAGTTTTGCACATAATCTGGGTCCAGAATGAACTAATGAACAGGCAAGATGGCTGGTACAGCTGGATTTCAGTGATTTCAGCTTGACATGGACAATGTGAAAAGACTGTTTGTTGCCCAGCGTTTGAAAACCAGTGATGCCCTTGCCCTGCCTTGCCTGTAGAAAGACTTGTAGTGTTCCTCTGTATACCTCCAGACTGACTGTAGTGGCACCCACCTAATGTCTTTCTCTCCCCTCCCTTATCTCTTTCCAGGCCATAGGGAAGATCCCAGACGTTGCCTTCTTGAAGTGAAGACCGAAGTTGGGAATGTTGTAAATTAGTGACCATACATTTGTTGTGAATAAATAAAATTGAAACAATTTGTTTTTATATGGATTTTTTTGCCCATTATTTTGGTTTTTATTCTGTTTTTTGTCAAGATCATAGGAAAGCTGAGGATTCACTACAAGTACAGAACTTTCTTTGTCCTTACCTTGAATTTTCAGATCATTAATGTGTCTACAATTAAAGTATTGCAATTTTTAATTTAAGACTTTGTCTTGTTGAATCTTGCCCTAATGATTGTAGCTTTAATTTTGTACTGTGTTGTTTTTCGCACTAATAAATTGTGACAAGCTGTTGTTACTCAGCATCTATATTTCACATGGTCTCTACAATCTATTTTGTTTGGAATTCAAAGCTATTTGTATGTACTGTATAAATAGCTGCAAATTGTGTGTTCTAGCATAAGGTGTTCTGTTCATAGTTGTTCAGATTAACAGGAGAAGGCTAATAATGGCTGGCAGTTTGCCATTGTGGTTCGGAAAGTTAACAACCTCCCAGCTGCAGGTTCAAAGTCCAGGTAGCTGTAGTTACTTCAATAAGGTAGCTAACATGACCTGCTACAGTGGGACTTGTGTTGTATAAATATCAACTGTGGTGGTATAATAATGAAAGGTGCGCTGTGATTTAAACAATGTATTTTATTGTCGCTTCGTATTACAATAAGATAAAGGATTCGTCTAACTATTCCTACTGCAAGGCAAAACTAGTTTTGACCTTCTTAAAATGGCTTCGTTTTCCCCTCCCTTTCTTGTGCGACAAGGATGGCGTCATGACGCAGCGCCGTCGTCCTGTTCCCTGAGTTCGCGTATGAAAACAATAAACAACTCGAGAACGAGAGCGGAACGGTTGAAGACCTGTCGCTTGGTTTCGACAAAAAATATATTAAATAAACGAACCGAAGCGAACAAAGAATAGAAGACATCGTCATTTTAGGCGGACTTGGACCTGTTCTGTCCCTGACACGAAACCTTTCCGAATTTATGTCAAGCTGGGAGAGTTGACCGTTTTTACCCCCTTCCGTAGCCCCCTCTTTCCCCTTCCCTTTGCTCGTTCTTCACTTGCACACGGTTGTTTGTTATGCGGTTACCGGAGAATCGCTCCATTTTTCGTCTTCCTCCGCCACCTATTTACTCCCTTACCCCCATCTCTCTGGCCCCATGTCCCGCTGGCTCTTCCCTTGGTCCGGCTCAATCAAGAAGCGGGCCTGTCGGTACCTTCTACAACACTACCTCGGCCACTTCCTCCAGGAACGACTGAGTTTGGAACAACTGAGTTTAGACTTGTACAACGGCAGCGGGGTCATCCGAGACATTAAACTCGATGTCTGGGTAAGAAGTCGAATCTGAAAATCTGACTGACTCGAGTAGGCTACATAATTTATTTTAGTACCGTATGTAACGTTTCAGTACAGTACGCGTTTCGCAACTCTTTGGGTTGAATAACACCCTCTGCTAACGTTAGCTTCGCTATGGTGATCATTCTAAACCCCTGTTATGTGTCTATGTTGACTAAGACATTGCCATGCTACAGACCTCTGAGTGGCATATTTTGGGATTTTTATCTGAACGCTAGCATTCGGTTTGACTGCATTTTCAGTTTTGTGTGATGTTTACTAATGGCCATCTAATCTTCCCTTATTTTTTTGTCTTTTTGTCATTTTTTGCCCTTATTTTCCCCCCTCATACTTGCTGTATTTCCATCCTGCCTCATGTAAACCTCTACCCCCTTCTGTTCTGTTTTGCATTGCTTATGCAGTCAGTGAATGAGCTTCTGGAGTCAGTTGGGGCTCCTCTGGAGATAGTGGATGGCTTTGTAAGCAGCATCGCAGTGACCATCCCCTGGGCGGCTCTCGTCAATGACCACTGCACCCTCGTTGTCACCGGCCTACAGCTGACATGCAGGCCAAAGTACAGGACCAGTAAGTAGCCGGTAGCAGCACCAGAGTTCCGAACAGGGGTGTATGGGAAAAAATTGTGGGTGGACCTCTGATTTTTGGGTGTACCAATCGAACACTGGGTGTGCCACTGCCAGTGGTCCTAGGCTTTCAGTAATCACTGTTGATTGACCAGTAAGTGAAGGTCCATATGCCCATGAACAAATTTAAAACCAGGAAGTCCCAGTGCCTGCTGATTTACCTGCATTAGAGACACCTTCATATAATTCTATTGCAGGACTACAGGTGAATTATTGACCAACATCAAACTACAAAGTAGTGACATTCCTGTATATATTCAGAGTCATGATGGGCCTCTGCAGGACTTGGATTCTGATTGGATTACATCCCAGCCACAATAAAAAAAAACTTGTTTAAATTCATTGTCCTCAGTCAACTGCTACTTAATTTAAGCTATGGTAAATCACTGGTGGGTTAAACTGGAACATGTGCGTGTGCAGGTGGGAGCTGGGACTCTCAGGGCCTAGCCTCATGTATGACCTCCAGCATGCAGCTGGCCCAGGAATGCCTGAAGGACCCCCCTGAGGCATCTGAGGAGCCGCCTGCTCCTCTGGAGGGGTTGGAAATGTTTGCACAAACCATAGAGACTGGTGAGTAGCTTGTCACAAAAAGAGCAAAAGGAGATGTGACACTTTTGTATGAGCTGCTTTCACATGTTATTAAAATGGCTTCCAGTGCACCCGTGTATGATGTCATCAATAGAGCAGTGATGGTGGTGTGAAGACACATCTCTTCAGACTATACCTGGACTAACTATCACCACTCTGCTGAGCACTCCCAGTCTAAGATCACTCTTATCACTTATATCCATCTACTTTGTTCCTGTAGCACTTGTTATGCATGTACCTCCTGTACCACTTTCATGTCACATGTACCTCCATCCAGCACTTATATTGGGCTTGTATCGTTATCTTGATGTTGTAGCTTGTTGTCATGCCTCCTAGTTTGACTTAACATTACTCTCTGACCTAGTCTATGCTTACTGTGTGAACTGGACTTAATGTGTTCAAGGCTATGAATAACTGTTACATAATGAGTATTGTACCTTATCGGACCTGTGTTTTGTTGTTGTTCCAGTGACCTTCGGTATGCACTTAGGTTGTATGTTGCTTTGGATAAAAGCATCTGCCAAGTAAATGTAATGTAATGATGAATGTCCAGTCTAGCCTAGTTTTGTTTGTGCCACTTAATAATTAAGCACATAATCTTTATCTCAGGCTTTATTCACAATCTTGAATTAGCCTTATTGGTACTTGGGATGAATGGATGTCCTCTATATCTCAGTGTGTGATATGGTCTGTGGGTATACCCAGTGTTCTAATTAAGGTCCCTATTCTTTGGCTTGTGCAGTGCTGCGTCGAATCAAAGTTACCTTCCTGGACATCATTGTCCGAATTGAACACCAGCCCCTGGATTCTGATACCGGCATTGCCTTGGAGGTGCACATTAAACGGTAAGATGCTGTTCAATCTGATAGAGACAGTTATGGTGAGATTCCTTGTGAAACCTTTGCCCATCCAAGCTCTACACCCTGAAGCGCCTGTTCTTTCTCATTGCCACCATGTTCTGCTGCTTTCCACTGAGGGGTTAAAAGAGGGGTGTTGGGTAATTGTTGATTGACTTTTGATAGTGGTTTGCTGGTTTGGTCCAGGTGGTGTTTCAGAGGCATATAGAGCTTGCTTTTAAAAGATCTTGTGGAGTGTATCTTGTTTGAAATAACACTAAGAGCTATTTGCTTTGTGTAATCTTGGTACATTCAACCAAAAAGTTTTCATGTATCTCATTTCCATATTTTTACTAGATTACTCTGAGGAACTGAAATTAATTTCAATTACATTGGTATGATGGAGGGCTGGGCCCTATAGTTTAGACCGGTGATCTCAAACTCCAGTCCTTGTGGGCAGCAGCCTCTGCTGGTTTTTGTGATGTCCTTTCAATCAGAAGGTTGCGGATGAGGTGGGGGGAGGGGTGGGGGTCAACTATCATGACTCAACGAGAATGATTTCGGAATAAGTCTATTCTGGGTGTGGTAAATGAGACATGCACGCTATAGCCGCACAGAGAGAGTTAATATGAGACTCGGGCGGGGAGAATCGGCCGAACGGGAAAGACGTGGCCGTGCGGAGCTGACTCCCGGGGGACCCCGGCTCTGCTGTGCTGTGTTCCAGGCTGGATTACTGTGACGAGGCGGTCAGAGACTCCAGCCAGACAGTGCCTGTGGACATTCACCAGCCCCCCGCCTTCCTGCACAAGATCCTCCAGCTCACCGCTGTCCAGCTGCTATACGAGAGCACAGGAAGTCCTCAGGTACCTTCCGTACACGCAGCTGCCGGAGCCCTGCCCACACTACCCCCCCCCCTTAGGGAGGTCCCACCCACAGAGACTTCCTGTAGACCTGTGCACTGGCTGGCCTTTCAGCTGTTTTTCTCTTGGAATACCAGAGTCGTTGATATCCCGTGCTATATTTCTGGTGCTGCTAAATCAGTCGCTCCATTGTGGAGCCTATTTAAAGTGCTCACCGCTCTCACTTAGAGTATATCTGTAAACAGAGAGATGTGGGCAGTATTTTATCTCTTCTCTGGCTCCCTACTGTTCTCACGAACACTGGCACACAGCTTTTACCAGTTAGCCATCTTGCTTTGCGGTATAATTTTCAGGTGACCAGCTGCAGTGTTCATATTTGGCTCCATATTTATGAAATGCTATTTTTTTATTGATGTCCTTAATTGATATTTTCTTATTGTAAGAGCAAAATTAAATGTTTTGCACTTGTCTGTTTTTTGGCTGGACCGCAACAGCGGGGCTAGCCCTACTAACGCGAATGTCTGACTGAGTGACTGAGTGATGAAGTTACACGTGTTAGGTCCAGCCATATACTAGGTTTTAACCTGGTCTTGTTCTTGTTGTAAAAAAAAAAAGTCTATTCTTTTTGGAAGTCCAGATTTCCTAGCCTCAGACCCAGAGTGTGGACGTCTTATTGCATGCCTGACAAATCCCATAAGCTGGATGCTCGATCTCTTTGCTCATTGGGTGATTCACATGAATAGTGGTTGCTCAGTTTATATGATTGGCCACTTTCTCACTAAAAGTTCCAGTTCACTAATATGTGCTTTAGATGATCCCCACTAGTAATTAGTAATCAGTCCAGATTGGAGGTGGAGTTTGCTGTCAATCTTTGTGGGCGAGATGCGTATCTCTGCAGGGAACAGTGCTCTCCTGTTTGACCTGTGGGCTTTTTTTTTGTATTTCCAGGATGGCCCCAGCAGCGAGAGCGAGGGGTCCCCCCCTGCGGACCCCTCCGCGGCCCCCAGGCCTCCACAGCACCCCCCGCTGATCGGGAGCTGCTCGGGCTTCATGGAGACCACTGTGAAGATCAAGCAGAACGAGGCGCTGCCCGGGCCCAAGGTACCCTGCACTGGGCCGGTGGCCGCGCTCCTCCACCGGGCTCCTTCTCATCTTCCTCCCCTTCTCTGGTTCACCTCAGTTATCTGACGTTTGTTTCCTTCCCTTGGTTAAATAGTGTGTCAAAGCTGGGGCGGATGTGTCTCATTGGCATATTGCTGCTTCACTCTGTCATACTCTCTCCCCTTCTCGTTTCTTTCTTTCCGTCTCTCTCTCTCTCTCAGTTGGAGCTTGATGGGAAGGTTGGCTGTCTCCACCTGCTGCTCTCTCCAGACCAGATCACTCACCTTATGGACCTGCTGTCAGCGCTCTGCATCGACACGGGTACAGCGCTTACCTGTGCTGTGCTCCACAGCGCCCCCTGCCCCCCGTGCTCTGTCCCCATCTATTGCCCCTGCGCACTTTTACCCATCTGAACCTCGCTGCGTTCCCGTCACTCGCTGCATGCCTGGCTGCACACTGTAATTATACGCCACGTCTCTCTCTGTCCTCCCTCTCTCCCTGTGTCTCTGTCCTCCCTCTATCCCTGTCTCTCTCTCTTCCCTCTATCCCTGTCTCTCTCTCCTCCCTCTCTCCCTGTCTCCCTCTCTCTCCCTGTCTCTGACGCAGAGCCGAGCGGTGGGGAGCGGGGCCACAGTCGGCCCCTGGGCTCGGAGGACCTGCGGCTGATCGAGGAGGACCTGAGCAAGCAGCTGAGCTCCGACCTCACCGACAGGGACGAGGAGAGGGAGGGAGAGGAGGAGCCGGAGGAGGACCTCTTCCTGAGCGGCCTGGAGAACGGAGGTGAGCGGCCTCCCTGGGGACAGAGGAGCGGAGTGCGTCGGGAGAAAGGAGGAGGTGAAGAGGTGTGCGGAGTGTAGGACAGGAAAGGTGACCTCAGTGTGTCACTCCCTGTGAGAAGCTAGGTCCTCGGAAACTGCGTCAGCGTGTGGACATCGCTCTAATTCAGTCTAATTCAGTCTAATTCAGTCTAATTGACTTCATTTTGTTGTCGAAGTGCAGCTGTGCTCTTTGTCCCTCAGCAGGCTTTAATTGTCTGTGTCCCCCCCTCAGAGATGTTCTACTCCATGGGTGCGGGGATGAGCAGCAGTATGATGTCGGGGCGCTCGGGCAGTGAGCTGTCAGACAGCGACATGGAGTCATCTGGGCACAGCCTGCACAGCCTGGGCCCTGGGGTGAGTGTGAGTGTGTGTGTGTGTGTCTGCGTGTGCGTGTGCGTGCATGTGCGCCTGTGTGCGCATGTGCCTGTGTGTGCGTGTTTAGGTTTGTGTATATAGGGCCTGTGGGTGTGTGTCTGCGTGTGTGCGTGTGCGTGCGTGTGCGTGTGTGTGTGCCTGTGTGTGCGTGTTTAGGTTTGTGTATATAGGGCCTGTGGGTGTGTGTCTGCGTGTGTGTATGTGCGTGCGTGTGCGTGTGCGTGTGCGTGTGCGTGTGCGTGTGTGTGTGCCTGTGTGTGCGTGTTTAGGTTTGGGTATATAGGGCCTGTGGGTGTGTGTCTGCGTGTGCGTGTGCGTGTGCGTGTGTGTGTGCCTGTGTGTGCGTGTTTAGGTTTGTGTATATAGGGCCTGTGGGTGTGTGTATGCGTGCCTGCTTCTGTGTACGTGTACACATAGGGGTGTGTATGTGTGCGGAGTGCAGATAATGATGACTTTGCATTTTGTACGTCTGTGTTTGTGTGGGTGTGCATGCCTGCCTTTGAGTGTATGGCCTGCCTGTCTGTGAATATGAATCTGTTTGTATGTGGCAGGGATTAAGGCCCAGTGATTTGGGCTGGGTACTGTACTGTTCCCTCTTAGTACTGTGTGAGCTCATGTTGAGCTGCGTCCTGTCTCTCACACTCCTCTGTGCAGTTAATGATGAACTGTCCCAGACGCTACCCTGTACCAGGATCCCTTTCCAGTCTTCCTCAGAGCACCAGGACCCCAGGTACCTGCTGTACACACATACACACACACACACACGCACACTCACACAGTAACCCCCAACCTAAACAGTAACCTTGCATACAAATCTCCCATTTCCCATTAGTGATACTGAATGGTTTTGATCAGTTCTGTTTAGCTGTCAGCTGGTAATGTGGAGCCTGTTAAAGGTGTGACCACTGCAGCTGCAGGACTCACCGAATGAAGGTGTTTGTAAAAAAAACGGTCTTTTCCAGGTCGCTCTTCGCAGCGCGCCCAATCGGATCCCCTCAAGCCCGACGCCTTTCTCCGCCTCTCCCTGGGCGGGGTCACCCTGACGCTGCTGGAGCAGGAGCCCGCCGCCGGTCCCCCCGGGTCGCCGGGCCCCCCCGGGACGCCCCCCCTGGCCAAGGTGTCGCGCGTGTTTTTCCGGGAGCTGGCCTACTTCAAGGACAGCATGTTCAGCGGCAGGGACTTGGCGCAGCTGAGGGAGGGCTTCGCCAAGGCCTGCCCGCACTCCAACCTCAGGTACCGTATACTGCAGCCACGCTGGCGGCCATTTTGTCATCCTCCTCTATAGTCGCCTGAGCCCCTAACCAATATGCACTCAAACATGCCTCTGCTGCTTAGTGCCAACTATCCCACAGTAGCTGGAACCATGCTGGTTCAGCTTATTATACATGGTACTTTTCTTTGTGTTCGATGTTTAGCCTAAAGAGATCTAGTGGTGTCAGCTAAGCCTAAATTTGTTATTAAAACCGGCTGTCTTATAACTGTATTAAAATAATACTTTCCGTTTGGTTCTTAAAAACACACAAATGATTTTTTATATTTCAAAACAGAACCTCAGTAAAAAAAAGGGAAAATGAACTGTTTAAGCTATGCTGTTCTCACTGCTTATCATGACAACTTCCATTTTGGGGGAATTATGGGTGTGTAATGTCACCCACAGCAATACATCGCTGTTGAAATGCTAAGGTCATATGCATAAGGAAATGGAAAGTAAATCCCACCTCAGCCAGGATGCAGCTGAGGTGTGCCTGGTTACAGACCTGCCCACTGACCCGCCTCAGATAAACAGCACACACCCCCTGCCTGCATATCAGCGGGCAGTGAGGAGCACCCACTGACGAGCGTGCCTGCCCTCTCTCTCTCTCTCTCTCTCTCCCGCCCTCTCTCTCTCTCTCTCTCTCTCCCTATCGCTCTCTTTCTCCCTCCCTCTTTCTCTCTCTCTCCCTATCGCTCTCTCTCTCCCTCCCCTGTCTCCCTCCCTCTTCTCTCTCTCTCTCTCTCCCTATCACTCTCTCTCCCTCCCTCTCTCTCTCTCTCTCTCTCTCTCTCTCTCTCTCTCCATCTCCATCTCCATCTGTCTGTCTCTCAGACTGACAGGTGCTGCGGTCCAGGTGTCGTATGAGATAAAGAGCGGAGGGCGCCGTGCGCGGGAGGTGACCTCTGACCTCTCCTTCAGCCAGCTGGAGCTGCTCGAGTGCCTGTGGGGGTCAGGGACACCCCAGTACACTGAGGTGAGGCAACATTCAAAAACATGCTGTGATCACCGCACAGCACAGTATGTGCAAGAGAGTTCATAGAGAGTTCATTAATCACATCACAGTATAGCACAGCCAGAACAGTGTCCTGATCTCTCATTAGGTAGTAACCCTGAGTATCACAGCATGCTGCATTCTGGATACAAGCAGACAGGTGTTCAGTGCTGTATCAATGAGCCTGTATGTTTCGCTTTTATCATACCATATGAATATTCTCTCTCTCTCCCACTCTGTCTCCTTCTGCTGCCCTCTATCTCTCTTTTTTTTCTTTCATCTCTCTATCTGTCTTTGTCTGTGCAGTTGCTGCATTTTCAGAATGCTGGCTCTTTCACTCTGGGATCTGCAGTCCGGCCCTGTGCTCAGCTGCATTACAGCCTGACTGAGAGACATCATCGCAAGGTACTCTGTGTGTGTGTGTGTGTGTGTGTGTGTGTGTGTAACAGATAACCCGGAGCCTAGCTGAACTGTGTGTTGTGTGATTTCTCACAGTGTGTGTATGCGTTTACAGAGCAGTGCTAAGCAGCGCGTGATGCGCAGGGACAGCGCCGTGCGGGTTGAGCTGGGGGAGCTGAGCACAGAGGTGGACCTGGACGTGCTGAACAGACTGGACCTGCTGACGCAAGCCCTGAGCCACGGAACGCCTCCCAACGAGGGCCACGCCCACTCACAGGTCTCTGTATCTCACAGTTACACTATGAACCTCACATCCACTCACAGGTCTCTGTATCTCACAGTTACACTTTAAACCTCACATCCACTCGCAGGTCTCTATATCTCACAGTAACTCTCTAAACTGCACGTCCACCCACATTTATGCTCCTAACCCACATTTGCTTAAATGTCACATAATACAGTGTAATTTCTCTGCCACTCCCAGCCTGCTCATGATGACCCGTGCTCTTATTTCACTCTCCTCCCTCTCTCTTTCTCCTCTACAGACACAGTACTGCGAGCTCCGCTCCTCCCTCACGGTGCTCTCCCCTCACGTGGTTCTGAAGCTCCGCTTCCCCATCCCGGACCTCCGCCCCCCGCCCCAGCGCCGGCCCCCCGGGCTGCGGGCCATCCGAAACGAGACGCTGAGCCTGGAGCTGTCCCACCTGGAGCTCCGCTCGCAGCACGGGCCCGACCCCCAGCTCGAGGGGGCAGGGGACCCCCACATGACCCAGCTCTTTGAGGCTTGCTTCAGTAATCTCCAAGGTCAGAGAAGCGCTGCCTTACTTCCTGTTCTCTGCAACCTGCTCCCGACTTCCTGTTCTCTACACCCTGCTCCCGACTCCTCATTCCCTGCACCCTGTTCCCTACTTCCTGTTTCCTGCACCCTGCTCCGTAGTTCCTGTTCTCTACACCCTGCTTCCTACTTCCTGTTCTCTGCACCCTGCTCCGTACTTCCTTTTCTCTACACTCTGCTCCTTACTTCCTGTTCTGTACACCCTGCTCGGACTTCTTGTTCTCTGCACCCTGCATCCTACTTCCTGTTCTCTACACACTGTTTCGTACTTCCTGTTCTCTACACCATGCTTTGTATTTCCTGTTTTCTACACCCTGCTCCCTATTTCCTGTTCTCTAGACAGAGAGTGCTGCAGTGGTGTAGTGTTCACTTGTTTGGTTCCAGTCTGAGATCTCTGTTGATTGGTGGAACCTACTTTTTCCCATCTGCTAAGTACCTCCCCACATTTTCCAGATTATTGTTGTTCTTGGCCTCATCTCTCATCTCTCAGACTGTCAGAGTAGTCAAGGCTGAAAGGAATTTTTTGGGGTGGGGGGGGGTATGGCTGTTGGGCTGAGATATTGTTATCAGGCTCAGTCTCCCTCCTCCTTGCTGATTCTCTCTTCCTCTCTTTCAGGAGTCTATGAGGGCTGGGAGGGGGGGTCTTTCCCCTGTATACGAATCCTGAAGAATCCAGACTCCCACCGTCCAGACAGCATGCCCAGGTGTGTGTCTGTGTCTGTGTGTTCAGTCAGGCTTTCAAACATGAAATTCATGTTTGAACTTGAGGTCATATTAATATACTGATACCCTTAATAAAGTGTTTAGCCAATTCAGTATGCTGTGTCATTGAGTTCACCAGTGTCTGGAGTTCTTTAGGAGGAAAGGAATACAACACCACTCTTCCAGCAGAAGGTCATTCAACGCTTAATTGATGGAAGGGGATATTGCTGTCTCAGGTTTTGTTCCAGAATATCACATAAATGCTTGATTGGGTTCAGATCTGGTGACTAAGACGGACACAGCATATGGGCAATGTCAATGTCATGCCCCTCAGATCATCTGGTGGCTACTCGTATTCTCTGGTGGGTGCTTTCTTCTTGAAAGGCAGGAGAGAAATACTTTAACATGGGGTGAAGATGATCACTCAGTACATTTGTACCTAGCACGCATTGCTCTGATTCTGAAGGTAAATGTGTATAACGATTACTTCCTTATGATAAGGAATCGCAGCAGTGTATTTAGTGGATTGACAGTGTGGCCTGCCATGTTGACAGAGTGCTGTGAAAGCTGTAGCGGCGGTTGGGCTATTGTAGCGTATGAAGTGAGTGGTGCTCTGCGTCTCCCCGCAGGATCTCCGTGCGGGTCAGCGATGGCGGTGGTGCCGGCGGCGACCGCAGGGCGGGGCCCAGGCTGGGCTTGGACAGGGACCTGGGCTCCATGTCCCTGGAGAGCCCCTGTGAGCTGAGGGAGCGGGAGAGCTCCCCCTTCTCCTCCAACCGCACCATGTTCGAGACCGAGGAGGTGGGCCTGTCCTCCGTCTGTGTGCGTTCACTCATCTTTCAGCCACTGCTAACGGGATACTGCGCACGACAAGGCCGGGGGCAGTAAGAGCAGGAGTCGAGCTCAAATGGGAAACTGTGGGCCAGCTAAAATGGTGGCCACAGGCAGGTTAACTAGAGAACCTGGTTCATTTTTTTTGCGTTCATTATTTTCATCTGTCGTAACGGAATTATTTTTTTTTAATGAAAAGAACAACAGCACATTAAGCACTAATGGGGTCCATCCATAAAGCAGAGGAACGCTCCCAATGACCACTGATTAAGCAAAACCTGCTTTCTTGCAATAGCATTAGCTCCTGGCACGCGAGCACACCCAGAGATTTATACTGGCCGTGTTGTATTCAACAAGCAGTTTAAGTTATTTTTTTCTCTCCTCATTTCTTCTCTTTCTCTCCCTTTCATCCTCTATTTCGCTCTCTGTTCACTGCGCTCTGTCTTGCTCCCCTCTCCTCTCCTCCCCTCCCCTCCCCTCCCCTCTCCTCTCCTCTCCTCTCCTCCCCTCTCAGATGGTGATCCCAGCTGATCCTCTGGAGATGAAGGAGTTTCAGGCTCAATGTGTGTCTCAGTGCCAGTGTGTGGTGGACATCGTTCTGCCCCTGGCTGTCATACTACTGCCCAGCAAGGAAGCCTACCAGAGTGTGTACAACAGGTACTGCAAGCGTCCATTAAGTGCTTCTTGCTTTATTAAATTTTTTTTTTAAATGTAGTGTCCTATGCCCAGCTACATATATCAAATTCTACCCCGCCCCCCCAATTTGGAATGTCCAATTATCTGTGACTGTGGCCACATGCGTGAACCCTACAGCCAACTCTGGAGAGTGTAGGCGTCCATGGTTCTCCTCCAAAACACGTGGTGCTAGTACTGTTTCTCGTCACACTGTAGACTACAGCTAATCTCACATAGAGTCGTAGAGTCAGAGGTAGACCTGTCATATACGGCTTTGACATGCAGTCTACGGGTGCCCTTATTGACTGGGGGGGGCAGCGGTCACTGGAGAGCGATGAAACGTGGACCCCTAACTGAACCTTCCCATATCCTGGGCGACAGTCATGCACTGGGACGGTCCAGATTCGATCCGAGGCTGTGAGGCGCATCTGTGCACCGCAGCATGGTGCCTTAACCGAATGTGGATCCAGCAGCCCCGTTAAGTGCTTTTTAATGCGTATTGATCCGTAACCACTTGTTGGTCCCCGCTATATACGTTGCCATTTGGACATGTCAAACATATTGTACCGCTCAATTAATTAAGATACTGTCTATTTGTTGCACTAGAGATAAGTGGCACAGTTCCATATTGAGTAGTTCTTCCTGGTTAAAACATAAATACTCAACTCAGAATACTGTACTGTAACCTAACTATGATGTTCTGTAACTCTGCTTAATGTAGCCATATGCGTTATTTTTTATTGAAAATGAGACCAAAAACCCCACAAGAGCACAAGAAGAATGGCGTGTTATAGACATGTGCGGCCCATGCTGAATGTTGGGAATTGTATGATAGATTAGAAGAGTGTGGTTGCAAATGTCCTTTGAATAACGAAAAATGTTTTAGCAAAAACAGAATCACATCTTTTTTTAAACTCAAATGCTACAGTGTGGAGTAAATGCCAAGTTCATAAAATGGCTGGCAATTGAGTCTGTGATTGACTTGGGCTGTGCGTTAGCCAGTACCCACATTCAAATTTCAAATGGATGAGCATTCATGTCCTCTGGGTTTATGTGAAAGAATTTCTACATGAAGGTAAGTTGATTGGGACTGTGAACTGCAGTTGACCCTGAATGATAATTTCAACCCAAAACTGTCAGTAGTTTACAACATGTTACATCACTCTTCCAAGCTCATTCATAATGTTCTCCCCATTCTTTTGATATATGTTGAATATTATTACCTCAGAATGGCCATAAAACAGTCTTTCCCCGGCCCTCCCTCCAGGATCAATAATGACCTGCTGATGTGGGAGCCCCAGCCCGAGGCCCCCGCCGGCTCTAAGGGGCCCCACAGCCCCCCTCGCCGCCCGCCCCGGTCCCAGGACGATGACTTTCGGCTCTGCAAATCAGCCTTCAGATTGGGTGGGTCACTGTGACCATGACCGTGTGCTGCCCTGTGGTGCTTGTGTCATCTGCGTGATAGTGGTTACACAGCGTGATAGATGCGTGATGTGCAAACGAACGCTGTGCAATGTGTTCCTGAAGCTGTTTGGTTTTGTTAAAGTGGTAATGCTTTGAGGTTGGTGTCAAAGTGAAGTTGTGTAACTCCAACTCCCATGGTTCTCGTGTGGGTTATGTGTCATTCATGCTTGCGCATTTTTGGTAAGGAAACAGAAATTATGGAGTTTCCGCTTCGGTCCTCAGACTCTGACTCGGAGGAGGAGGAGCCCTATCACACAGCCGACGAATCAGCAAAGCAGCGTGGAGGGGAGCCCCGCCCAGGACTCACCCAGAGTCTCCTGTCTTTGACCATCCATGTGGGCAAGGGCCGTCTCCAGGCCATGACTGACAGCAAGGTGAGGGGCGGAGAACCAGCAATGTGTGTGTGTATGTGTGTGTGTGTGTGTGTGTGTATATGTGTGTGTGCGTGTGTGTGCGTGTGTGTGTGTGTGTGTGTATGTGTTTGAGTGTGCGTGTGTGTGTGTGTGTGTGTGTGTGTGTGTGTGTGTGTGTGTGTGTATGTGTGTGTGTGTGATGTTTCTTTGAGTGGCATATGTGCAACCACAATGGCTGCTCCATCTGACCCCGCGTCCTCTCTGCCTCCCCACTGTGTCTTTTGCAGGGGGAGACGGGGCGGAAGGTGGAGAACTGTCATGGAGAAATAGTACTGGATGTAGAAGGAGGGAAGATTTTCAGTGTGACACAGTATCAGGGTAACCCCAACCTCAACTTCCTGTGTCTGGAGAGCAAGAAAGTGGAGCTTTACCACAGAGGTAAGACAGGAAAAATTAATGTGGCTGATTTTACTGTATTTCACAATCATGGAAAATTTCCTTGTAGGAGGGTGAGTCAAATTGCACTACTTGTGAGTGTAATTGTTCGATCCTGTTTCACGTGCAGCGGCTGTTCCAGACTCTCCCATCCCGACACAGTTGGAGGTGCCCAGCTTTTCTCCACCCGAACACCTGGACCCTACCATTTATCCCACAGAGGTGGGGGTGAGCAGTGTCGGAGGTCGGGAGGATGGTGCTCAGATGCTCTCAACTGCCATCAAAATAACACTGGACCTCCAGAAGAATGTGAAGGTTGGTTTTTCACCTCTGTTGTAAGTTGTGTTGGCTAAACATAGAATTGATGAGAAGTGGTACGGATGGGATGTATGTGTGAAGTGCTCTATTCTTTTCTGTAAGTATGCGGTGGTCCTTGAAATTGCTCCCCCTCTCTTGTTTTAGGAGTTCCTGGTTGCTCTTCGTCTCCAGGGTGCCACCTTGCGGCATCATATGGCATTAACCAATCATAGCTGGCATGAACAGGTACTGTAACCCCCCTCCCCGCCCGATCAGCATATTTCACTTAATAGGGTGTTCAGCCACCATGTGTGGCCAATACGTGTTGTAAGGTACGTAGTTATAACACCGTTATCATCTTCTCTGAACTCTCGCTATGGTTTCTCTGCGTAGTTCTAAATGCAGTGGGATAGCATGGTGACCCTCCTGGAATGTGTTGGGAGGGGGTGAGGATTTGTGGTGAATATTCGCCCGCCAGTCAGTGTTGGCAGTATTATTTGACAGATGTTCTATACGGTTGACAGCTGGTGGATTTTCTGGATGTGATCGATGACCCCATCCTTGGCTACACGGCCCCTGTGGTTATCACTGTCCTGCACACACACCTGGCGAGCTGCGCAGTCGACTACAGGTACCGCGGCAACGAGACACGTAGCCCAGTCCATGTGACCCACGATCACTGCTTCATTTTACTGGTGTTAAGGAAACAAAACTTCCAAAAGACGTGTAACGTCTGCTCCTTGTCTCCTCTTCATTCTCTCTTTCTCTTGCTCTTTCTCTCTCACTTCCCGTCTCCTCGTTCTCTTTCTCTCCCGCTCCCCATCTCCTCACTCTCTCTTTCTTTCTCTCCCTCTCTCTCAGGCCCCTCTATCTCCCTTTGCGAGTGCTCTTCACGGCGGAGTCCTTCTCTCTCTCCAGCAACATAATCGTGGACACCGCAACCTTCCACCTCAGGTACAGCAAAACGGCTGCTTGCTCAGAACTGCCTTCCACATTGCGTGTGTGTCTGTGTGAATCTGAATGAACGTGCTGTTAGTGGTATTGAGTAGAAACGGGGCTGTGTGGAGGGGATTGACCCCGCCTGCGCTTCTGTGTCAGGTTCATCCTGGACGACTCTGCGCTGTACCTGTCCGATAAGTGTGAGAGCGACGTGGTGGACCTGCGACGAGGTACGAGCCTTTTTCATCTTTCAGGACCTAAGGGCCGCAGACGAACTGAGCACGAATCTGAGAATGTGTCTGTTTCACAACACAGCAGTGACCTTCGGTCTTAATGGGAACCTCCATTGTGGTAAAAACAAGAACTGAAAATGCAGAGAATGGTGAATTAGCAATGTTCCTCAGTTGTTTCCAGTTTCCAAATCCCTTGGTTTTATTTACATTGTAAAAGGAGCAATGGAGCAGTGCGTTGTGGGGCTACTGGCACCTTAGTTCCTGTTTCTTGTGAAGGGACAGTTGACTGTTTTCAGCATCCTGGGGTGTGGTTTTGTTCACTGAGTTGATTTGAAATGCAAATACTGTCAATCACTGTAAATCAACAACCATGAAATTCACACCTTTGTCTACTAAGAACACCAGTCAACACCCCTTCAAAATGGAAGACGGTGAGCCAGAGAGACAGGAGTCCCATAGTGCATTGCTCTCTTGTGTTTATAAACAAAAGGCACGGCCTTTTAAAAAATAACATGCATGGCAGCAATTTTGACCAAAATAAATCAAATGAGATTCCCTTTAAACTCACTGGCGCACTGCATGTGCAGTACTGAATTGTGATGCGATTCTCCCACAATATTTGTGTGTGTGGACATGATTTGCTGAACTGCCATCACCCTGCAAGCAGTGACTAGAAAACTGTGATCTGGCACTGCGCTGGTCATGAAGCTACTTCTCCCATATCTTTTCAAATCACTCTCTGTCTGACTCTTCATAACTAACTCTCCATATCTTTCCAAATCACTCTCTATCTAACTCTCCATATCTATGTAACTCTTTCCATACCTAACTCAAAATCTCTCTCCTTATTTAACTGTCTGTATATAACTTTGCATGTATATAACTCTATTCTCTATAACTCCATTTCTCTATCTCTGTATCCCCTCTGTGCAGACCCAGCCCCTGTTTGAGCTGCGTTGCTCCAATAATGTGGTCCACCTGCACACCTGCGCAGACTCCTGCGCTGCTCTGCTCAACCTGCTGCAGTACCTGGTTGCCCGGGGCGACCTGCACCCGCCCCCTAGGCAGAGCTCTCCCACCGAGATTGCAGGGCAGAAGCTACCGGTGAGAGACGAGAGGGAAAACATTGTAAACTGCTGTTGCTTATGTACTTTGCAATCGTGCTAATTCAGTGTGACTCACTGTGCTTTGCAATACGCAGTCTGTCAGTGACTGTCACATTAAGCTGAATGGGTGGTTGAATAGCTGAACTCAGGGCTGGTTTTGACCCGGTGTAATGTGATTGGCCCCCTGTCCCCACCCAGCTGTCGGAAAGTCCCGCCTCCCTCCCACCTTGCCTTCCTGCCGAGACGGCAGAGATCAACCAATACGACCTTACGGACGCCCTGATTGACACGGAGCGGATCCAGCGGGACGAGGACGTGGACTCGGGTGAGTGGAGACTGCGCCGCCAGGTGTGGGTGGAGCTGAATCCCCAGCTGTGTGAGAGAATGGCTAACCGGCGCGTTCACGTGCAGGCTGTCCAACGTCAGTCCAGCGCGCCTCGCCCGTCTCAGTCTACCTGTTCCCCGGAGAGGCCCCCAAGCTCCGCCCCCCAGAGGAAGGGGAGGAGCCTGAGCTGGACAGGCTGGTTTCGGCAGCTCAGGAGGCACAGCCGGACCTGGGGTCTGAAGAGGAGTCGGAGGGGTCCACCGACAACGACGACTTCTGTATCCTGGAAGCTCCTGGGATAGGCATCCCTGTGAGTCTCTGTCCCTGTTAAATGGCTGTGCTGTGCCAACAGAAGGAGCTTCTCCTTTAAAGGGGCAGCTGTGCTTTCTGCTGATGCTCTGCTCTCTTTCCCCCCTCCTCCCTGCAGCCCAAAGACGGGGAGCCCGTGGTGACTGTGCTGTGTCCCGGGCCCATCCTGGTCAGGGATGGGTACTTCTCCCGCCCCCGGGGCAGTTCGGACCTGCTGCGCGCCCCGTCCCGCTTCCCTGTGCCCCAGAGCCGGGTCGTCCTCCGGGAGGTGTCCGTGGTGTGGCACCTCTACGGGGGCAAGGACTTTGGGGGCAGGCCTGTCTCCGGCCATGGCCAGCACAGCCACAGGTAGGCAGGCTGTCTGTCTTGCTCTCTTCCAGTCTCTCTCCCCTTCCTAGTCTCTTTCTCTCTCTCGATTCCATTCATTGGTGCTTTATTGACAGGGCAACCAGAGGCATATTTTGTAAAGCATCTACAGAACATGAGGAGAAAAAATAAATAAATAAATAAATAAATAAGAACTTAAAGTACTGCAGAGTAGTTGCTAACAACTGTGTAAACTTTTGGTATCGTGAGAATTATTAACAGTAGCATTCTCTCCGCCCCTCCCTCCTTTCAGGGGCCGCTCTGCTCCTCCAGGGGCCCGTGGCTCCCCTTCCCGCTCGGCGGCTCCTCCCCGACCCCAGAACTCCTGGCGCTGGGCGGGAGGGAGCGGCCGGCAGCACAGCCTGCTCATGGAGATCCAGCTGACTAAGGTACTGTAGTACAACACACTATAGCCATACCTTACTGTGGTCCTTACTGTAGACCCAGCTGACTAAGGTACTGTAGTACAACACACTGCACCCGTACCTTACTGTGGTCCTTGCTGTAGACCCAGCTGACTAAGGTACTGTAGTACTGTAGTACATCACACTATAGCCATACCTTACTGTGGTCCTTACTGTAGACCCAGCTGACTAAGGTACTGTAGTAAAACACACAATAGCTGTACCTTACTGTGGCCCTTACTGTAGATCCAGCTGACTAAGGTACTGTAGTACAACACACTATAGCCATACCTTACTGTGGTCCTTACTGTAGACCCAGCTGACTAAGGTACTGTAGTAAAACACACTATAGCTGTACCTTACTGTGGCCCTTACTGTAGATCCAGCTGACTAAGGTACTGTAGTACAACACACTATAGCCGTACCTTACTGTGGTCCTTACTGTAGATCCTGCTGACTAAGGTACTGTAGTACAACACACTATAGCTGTACCTTACTGTGGTCCTTACTGTAGACCCAGCTGACTAAGGTACTGTAGTACTGTAGTACAATCCCACTATAGCTCTACATTGTGACAGTCTACTCGTTCCTCACTGTAGACGCAGGTGTGCGTACATGCTCGTGTGTGACGGTCGTTAACCGCGTGTTCCCGACCGCGCCTCCAGGTCAGTTTCCAGCACGAGTCGTACCCGCTGTCGGTGTCCGCGACGGCGGCGGCGGCGGGGCAGGACGCGGAGGCGGGCGGCGTCGGGGAGCAGCCGCTCTTCCGCCAGGTGTTCATCGTGCAGGAGCTGGAGGTGCGGGACAGGCTGGCCTCCTCCCAGATCAACAAGTTCCTGTACCTGTACACCAGCGAGAGCATGCCGCGGCGGGCCCACTCCAACATGGTGAGCCAGCGGAGCCCTGCCCTACCCCTGCAGCCACTGCGCTTCCACACTGCTGTCCAAACATGAGCGAAGGACAGCCTCTCTCTGTTTCTCAGTGTCTCTCTCTGTTAGCCTCCTCCCAGCCTGGTCTTTGTGTTGCACATTCAGTTGGAACAAAATGCTAATAGGCTAGCTTAAAGGATGATGAACACTATGGAGTCTACCTGCAGGGTAAGTGGACAAAGGGGGGAGGGTGTTTTTTGTGGCACTAGGCCTTCACACATGGTGCTTGGTCCATAATGTTCCTGGTGCACGCTTAGACGTGCTATAAATTCACCCGTCAAAATGAGGGTGTTGGTGGGATAGACTTACGTAATCCACTGCATTAATTAAACAGGTCTGTATCTGTCTGTAGCTTCATGTTTATGTGAGAGTTATCTGAGTGCCTGTTTCTTTCTCTCAGCTGACAGTGAAGGCTCTGCAGGTGTGTCCTGAGTCAGGCCTGGGGGGTCCGGAGTGCTGCCTGAGAGTCAGTCTTCTGCCCCTGAGACTGAACATCGACCAGGTACTGCTGCACGACTACACAACTACAACACACACCACCGCACCTACACAACCACACAACACTGCTGCCCCCGAGATTCAACATGGACCAGGTACTGCTGCACGACTACACAACTACAACACACACCGTAGCACAACTACAACACACACCACAGCACAGCTACAACATACACCACTGCACAAGTACAACACACACCACTGCACAAGTACAACACAAACCACTGCACCTACACAACCATACAGCAGTGCTGCCCCTGAGACTCAATAGAATAGGTAGATTTAAAGCTTATGAAGCTGTATTTGGCATGTGTCGGCACCAAGGTCAAAATGAGTGTCAACATTTGCATTTAATGACATGGGGTGAAATTTTCCTGTAACAAAGACCAGTTGAAGGTCTGAGCCAGTCTATACAACTTCAGCACATCCGTAACAGATCAGAGCACTGGCACAATATGGCTGAACAATAGCCCCATTGTACCGTGAGCGATGGTGCTCTCGCTCACTCTCTCTTCCTCTCTCTGCTTTGTCCTAGGATGCCCTTTTCTTCCTCAAAGACTTTTTCAGCAGCCTGGCCGGTGGTGTCACCCCATACCTGCCTGTCGATCCGGCAACCGAAGGTGAGCTTCATTGTAAACTACATTTTTTTAAAAACTGCCTGTGATTTTCCCTTGGAACCATTCTCTGAGTTTCTCCTCCCTCTGATACCTATAACCAACGGTCACTCTCTGTCTTCTAGTGAAAGCTGATATTTCCCAGAAGCCCTCTGGGGAGGTGGAACCTGGGGCCAGTTTAGGGCCTGACCTCAGCGCTTCCATGGAAACCACTGTCAGTGAACAGAGCTCCTCCTCTGCTGGCTCCTCCTCTTCCACCGATCAGCCAATTTACTTCAGGTATAGCAGTCAACAGACTGGCTGTCAGGTCTGACCAATGGAAAAGTATTTACATTTTTTTGCCTATTTCCTTTCTGTCCTACTCTAAATTTTTACTTTTTTTAAGGGAGTTTCGCTTTACCTCTGAAGTCCCCATCTGGCTGGATTATCAAGGCAAGCATGTCGTCATTGAACAGGTAACTGCAATATTTGTTCTATGAAACACTTTGAAATATTTACGTGCCCAAATGAAAAACTACAGATGTATCTCTGGCTGTTCTATAAAGATGTGTGTCCATGTGTCTGATCATTAATCTGGTTGGGTGTATTGGTTCTCAGGGCACCTTTGCAGGGATCCTGATTGGTCTGGCTCAGCTCAACTGCTCTGAGCTCAAACTGAAGAGGCTGTGCTGCCGACACGGGTATCTTCTTCTCCACCTACTCCTCCACCAGCCTGCCTTAAGCTCACTCTCTCTCACTCTTGTTCTTTCTCTATCACACTCCTCATGTGCTACAACCGTTCCAAACCACAAACATGTTAACGTACACTGAAAGACTCAAAGACTCACCCTGATATTAAAACCGGAAGTAAAACAGAAGTTTGAGCAATCACTGTCACTCTCTCTCCCGCTCAGATTGTTGGGCGTGGACAAGGTCATTCAGTACGCCATCAACGAGTGGCTGACTGACATCCGCAAGAACCAGCTGCCGGGAATTCTGGGAGGAGTGGGCCCCATGCACTCTGTGGTGCAGCTCTGTGAGTGCAGGAAATGGCGTCTGTGGTTTGAGTCCTGTTTGAACCTCATTTCCTCCAGTGGCTTCTCTTTCATTACCCTGTTCAGTGGCTCCCAAACCTTTTTGTCACAGAGTCCCCCAGTGAAAGATTTCTTTAGATCTCATTGGGTTTGTTGTGATACCCATTCAACCTTCGAGAGCCACTGACTTTAGGTGGCTCCCTTTAATCCTCATTCAGAATTTGCAGCCCCCTCTAAATGGGTTAGATTCAGTGGGAGCATGGAAAGGTCAGTCAGTCAAAGGTGTGCTCCAGTTCTGCTGAGTGGTGGTGTTACATTATGTTTATATTCTTCAGGTAAGCCTATATAGAGCCTGAGAGCGCGACTCACACCCCCCCCTCCCCCCCCCTCTCCTTTCTCCACCAGTCCATGGCGTGAGGGACCTGTTCTGGATGCCCATCGAGCAGTACAGGCGAGACGGGCGCATTATCCGCGGCCTCCAGCGGGGGGCGGCGTCCTTCGGCACGTCCACGGCCTCCGCCGCCCTGGAGCTCAGCAACAGGCTGGTTCAGGCCATACAGGTACCGACACACGCGCCGCACGCGAATCCGTGTGTGCGCACAGGTGTGCTGGACGTCCTGCTGGAGCTTTAAGCATAGGTCACACACAGCCTCAGATGGGCTTTCAAATCCAGCTTTGTCAAGCACTGTGGATGCCATGTGTAATAAGCAAACCTGAAGTAAAACCTGTTCTTATGTTGGTAATAGTAATGAGATGCACGCTGTCCACAGTAGTATAGCTGCTAATGTGACACGTTGTTTGCGTCCGTAGGCCACGGCGGAGACCGTGTACGACATCCTGTCTCCAACTCCCCCCCTGACGCGCTGCGTGACCGAGGGCCGCCCCGCCTCCCGCCCGCGCCGCGCCCCCCAGCCTGCCGACCTCAGGGAGGGCGTGGCCAAGGCCTATGACACCGTCAGAGAGGTGCGTGCGCGTAGGCAGATTCTCACACCCACTCGCACAGACTACACGGAACATAACACTGAGGCCAGGCTCTTCGCTTGTGCATGGGATATGCTGTATTTACTGTGGGTACATACTCACAATGGACGTGTACTGAAGTTAATATTCAGGTTAAGTACCTTAGTCAGGGGTATGCTGACAACCTGGAAATTGAACCTGCAACCTCTGCATTTTCCTCCCTGTTGCAGGGATGAGGCAGCTGCACAAATACCACGAGATGTTCCAAATAGGGAAATATAATGTAAAAGGTGGATAAAAAAGTGGTTTTAAAAAGATGTACTGTTCTAAAAGACTTTACCTGCATTGTTTTGCTTAAAAACAACTGGATTGGTATTGCAGGATGCTATCCACCCCATTTTTATGAAGTGTATCCTTTCTTCTTCTGGTCTTCTGCCCCTCCCCCTACTCCCCCGTCAGGGAGTGATTGACACGGCTCAGACCCTGTGCGACGTGGCGTCCCGCGGGCACGAGCAGAAGGGCCTGCCGGGGGCGGTGGGCGGGGTGCTGCGTCAGATCCCCCCCACCGTGGTGCGCCCCCTCATCGTCGCCTCGGAGGCCACCTCCAACCTGCTGGGAGGCATGCGGAACCAGATAAAGCCGGACGCCCGGAAGGAGGACTTCTTAAAGTGGCGCACCGAGGACAGCCAGGAGTGAAAGATTTAGAAGTTGGAGATGAATGGGGGCGGGAGGATGGGCATGGGGGATTAGGCGAAGCACACCAGCCCTGAGTTACAAGAGGGTATGGGAAAGTGTGGGTACACAGAGTTTTTACACAAATGCAAAAAAAAAAAGAAGTTAAATCCAACTGCCACCGCTCATGGAAATGCAGTGTTTTAAGTGGCTTTCAAAATGTGCCCTCGTTCTCTTCCGCATCCGACTGTAAGAGAACCCTCCCTTCATATAGATGACATCATATCATTCTCACAATGCACACCAAGCGAAGCCATTTCAGTGATACCGTTGTTAAAGGGCAACGTGCAGAGCTTGTTCTTAGGTCTCCGTTAGCGATGAGATGGTTGATTAAACTCTTCCTCCCGTTTGTTCTCCCGGGGCAGCAAGCGAACAGTGCCGAGAGAAAGAAATGACTTTTTGTAAAACCAGGGGCGAGGGGAGGGAGGAAGGAATTCAGTGTGACGCAGTTATGGTGGAAGGACTAGAGCGAAGTGGCCTTGCTTTTCGATGTTAGCCGAGAGTAGGAAAGATGTTTGTCGGTTTCACACTCACCCCAATATGCACCTGTGTACGTGTTGTGTCCTGTGCTGTGTAACCCCGCCTCCGACTTACCGCCGTTTGTGCCATAAGCTCCTTCAGTATGTAGGGAACACCTCAGTGCTTACTCACTGCTTCCGTCTTTTCTCTCTCCGCTCCCATCCCTTCTTCCCTCTTTTCTCTCTCCGCTCCCATCCCTTCTTCCCTCTTTTCTCTCTCCGCTCCCATCCCTTCTTCCCTCTTAACGACTTTACGTTTTCCAGCTTTTAATCCCTGTTCCGTCCCTACATCCTCTTTACTCGACTTGTAGGAGTCTCTGCAGCATTGCTGCGGTATTAACGTGACACAGACACATCACAGGGCTGTGAGCATGTTGTGTGTCATCCCTATATAAGATGGCTGCTGGGCCCTTTCACTCCTGCAGTCTGCTGATCTCTGTCCTTTGTATACTTCTCTCCAGTACCTGCTTTGCTTTACTTTATTAGTTGCCTTCATGCGTTTTTTAATTGTTTTTTTTTTTCTATCTTGTAATTATGATTACCGAGTATTATTATTAATGTTTTCTTTTCTCTTTTTTTGCATTCTTCTGTATGGGAGTGTGTGTTCTTGGTGGAGGGTGAGGGAGGCGACGGGTTTACAGTTAACAACATTTTACATTTTTATCCTTTGTTAAATGAGCGTAAAGTGTAAGGGAAATGTGTGTCGGTGCGTGCGCGTGGGTGAGCATGCATGTTTTTAAGGTTAGGTGCGTGTGCATGTTGTTTGAGTGCGACTGGTTGGTTGATTGATTGTGTTTTTGGCGCTTCAGAGTGCGTTTGTGTAATTACCATTATTACTATATCATATGCTGTAAGAACCAACTGTATAATACCTAGACAATGAGTAAAAAAAAATATTAATACAAAAAAATAAAACTTGAAAAAATGTAAAAACCCATTATATGGCGTTGCTAGTTCATATTTTATATCTACACATTATAGCAGCAGAAGAAGACTGATTTTAAGTTTTTATTGGAGGGGGGAGTGTTTCTTGGGTCTTGATTCTGTCCGATTCTCGACTTGGCTGGCTTGGGGGAAAAATTGTTAAGGGGGAGTAAAGAGGTGCAATCAGGTCATACAACAAATCCACTGTTAATCTGCAGTTAATTGCGGTAATGTGCATATATAAACCCCTTTATGAGTTCAGTGACTGCCTGATGTAAAGTAAAGGAGCTGTGCCTCTGATTACAGTAGCTAATTACTTGTACAAGTATTATAACAAAAACTAATTTTGTGATTATTACAGGCTGACTATGAGTGCTATCGCAGAAGGAAAATGTAAAAAAATAAATAAATAACTAAGAAACACTATATGGCACTGTGACCAGGTTCTTATTACTTGGAAAATTTAGTATAATTCTGGGACAATAGGGACAGCTTGTGTCTCATATTCAGTCGACAGCCTAAATGTTACACATACACAACTGCACAATTGGCTCTGGGAGAGATTAACTGTTCCATTTTGCATGTAAAAACAAAAAACCCTCACTTAATACTTAAATTTGGGTCTAAAATCAGCCTGTCCGTTCAGTCCTGACACCAACCACTTAGTGTAACATCTTTAAACTGCTCCAGGATCCACTTTAAGGAAAATCAGTTCAATATACAAAACGTATATGAAAATATGTGGTTGATGTAAAACTGGCTTGTTTTCCTATTTTAACTGGTTTAAAGGTCTGAGGTTTACTATACGTTTCCCATGATAAGTGTTTTTAGGATGGTGTTACACTTGCCGATCCAATGATGATACACCACCACTTTCACAATGTCTCTCTAAAACTTCAATCTGTATGAACAGCCATTTTCTTTAGATAGACTGCAGTAGAAAAAGTTCCAACCTCCCCTTCACTTAACATGAAAATAACCTTTTAAAAATTCTACCTCAGTGATCAAAAGCCAGAGTCGTGTTAGACCCTGAGCTTAATGTCTATATCCTCCCATAATCATTGTAATTTATCTCAGTGTTACAGGAGCTCCCACTCTACCCATCTAGGCCTCCTCAACCAAACCTGGCCAAATGTGTTCCTGCCTCTCCAACCCAGCTGAGGCGTGACTGGAATTCTGGTGCAAATACTGGTGGCTATCCATCACACAGGTGGGTACTCACTGGTGGAGTTAAAGTCTCATCATTGTGAAATGATTTAATATCCATTAAAGGCACTATATAACACAATACGTTATTATTCACTTTGATAAAAGTTTATCCTCTTTTTGTGTTTTAAAGAATTTCTTTCTATAGTTCACCTGGTATTTTTCAAGTCAATTTCATATTTTAAAATGTTTGTATGCGTACCAAGTTCTTCGATAGCATTTTAAGGGAGCTGTAAGGCACTACGTAAATTAAATTCGCGGAAAAGGAAGCGCTATAAAAGCTAAAGCTCTTGGCATCCACCCGACTCACTATAGACGTTTGAAATCTACAAAACAGTACAGTACACACAGTACAGTAAACACTTCACTGCAGTGAGAATCGTTTTATTGAACAAAATGGCATCGTGCCTTTACAACCCAACTTGTGCGTATTTCTCAAAAACAAAAACAAAATTACAAGTTCTGCAATCCAGTTCGGCATTCTACTACGTGACTATCTGTACCCTAATAATACCAGGACATGCCTGCTATAAAACTGTGAATACTTCAGGGAGTTTGGGAGGTAGCCAAACCTGGTCTTGCAAGTGCACAAAAGAACAATTTAACCGTGGAAATAAATTCCCTGCATTGTCTAATCACGTCTCAATGTTACGAGACTGCAGGCACATCCTTGTTCATTCTTCACAGTGGACAAAATTACCTCTGTGACAAAGCATAATACTTTTTTGTGGTACACAATAACAAAACATGGTTGACCACATTAATCTTTCTTGCTTGGACCAGGATTGGTCAAGTGTAACAAGCGGGTGGGGCACTGATGCTAACCGGTTCTGGAGTGTGAAACAATTTGAACCAGTTTAGACCAGCTCAGACAGAATGCTGGAGGCCAGGCTGCACGTCAGGCCAGTCCCGTCTGGTTCTACGTTGATCTTCTTCACCACACCATCCTCCACCATCATTGCATACCTGAACGCAAAAGGACAGAACACCTGATTTTCCAAGTTACAGTTGGATAATTACACAGAATTAATACAAACAGGGATTATCCCATCAGCACTATCCTATTAAACTTCCATTTCAGTTATATGGCAAGTCTGTCCATCCCGCTCAATGGATACAGGGCAAAGTGGCTTGCTAACTGGAGTAAACACATGGCTATTGATATCTAATTCAAAAAGGTACTGTACAGAAAACAAATAAATCTTAGATATTTAAGTTTGGTGTGTTACTGTTGACTCGTGCGGCACCTACAGATTACAAGTTACTATATCAGATCTCAGATATTATATTTGGTGTAAGGAGTGCAAGGAAATCAGCATCGTTCCCACTTCAGGTCAGCGGCAACAGAAATAACAGGAAAGCACAGCATGAATGATGGTTCCAAATGGGGAGAAAATGGAGACAAAGATACAATTTTTTAAAAAAACTTTCAGGAAGAATTTTTTTGAGCAGTAATAATGCTGGCCTCTTGTTTCGTAGCAGGGGGCCGTATAAGTGATGGTGTGAAACAGGATGAAATGACGGCAGGAACTTCCTCACCTCTTAGACCTCTGGTTGCCCAGCGCTTGCACGATCTTATCGTTGTCGAGCAACAGATCGACTTCCTGAGAGACACAAATAGTAGTGGTTATGTGCCACCTCGAAACAGCAAACAATATGCACAATCAATCATGGAAAAAGTAATAGGATGGCTAATATAGTCTTAATTTATAACTGTAGATAGGGGTTAGAATACTAAGAAAACATTTATCTTATTAAACATCAATACATTACAAATAATTAAGTTTTAATATTTTAAAAATATATAACAGCATTCATACTGTTGCATTAATACCTTAGTGAAAGCTCCAGTTGCATCAGCCAGCATCCGCACCTATGATTAAAAACATTAGTGGAATTAATGTATCTGATACAGTGGAACTGTATGTTGGACAAGCTAATGAATGTGTATGCAGAAAACAAGTGATTAAAATAAGTAAACAAATTCAAATGATAAAATCGCTGTATACTATATTACTATTGCAAAAACATAGAAAGAAAAATATAAAAACAATTTTACTTGTAATTTTGGTCTCCAAAACTTCCACAGAATGCATATTATCAATAGAACTATTTTATTCTCTTAATTTACAAACAAGTACTTAGCCACGTGTGTAAAGTTTAGCCACATGATGCTTATAACACTACATATAATGAAAAGGTTTGCTAACATGGGAATGCACAGTGAAATTTACTGCTGCACCGCTGACTGTGGAGTTATCATTCTGTGCCCCCTTTGTGGCAGTCAGTACATTTCGCCATTTCTCTTTCACCCACAATTACAACATTCTTAGATCAGCAGTCAGAGGTGTAGAAATATGCCAAAATGTCCATGACATTTATTTCCTCAGTGCTGTTGCAACCGCATTGTGTACTGAAAAGCCATGGAGAATGGACCCTTGTCACAGGCGCCTGCCCACACCTTGCCGTCCGCTCCGTGCTCCTTGCCCCAGGCGGCCATTACGAAGGCGTCATTGACGGAAATGCAGGCCACCTCCTGTACCCCCTTGCTCCGCAACTGTGCCACCTGCTCCACGAACCCAGGCAGGTGTGTCTGAGGGGGTGGGCGTGGTCACAGGCAGCAGGGGACAGAGAGAGAGAGGTGGGGAGAACAGGGTGGCACAGCGGGAGATGCCAAAAGGAGGGAAAGAGAGAGGGAGTGAAAGGGAGAAGGGATGAACAAGGGTTAAAAAGGACACATTAAGGAAAGGGAGAGAGCAAGTGTTCTGCAGCGCTGTTCTGTAAATCTTCTTCCTCTCAGGTACAGGTGCATATGGGCTGTGCTAAAGACATGCTGGCAGCACATGATCAGTGCTTTGCTGTTACAACAACACTACTAATTACAGTATGTATTTGGCACCAGAGTTAAAGTGTATCCAGTCTCTGGTGGGTTCTGTATACTGATGGTGCATTATCAGTGAAACACCACAGTTCAGCTGAACTGCACATTTCAATTTTGAAGAAAAAAAAACTTGGAAAATGCATAATAAATTGAGTACCTTGGAGCAGCCCGGGGTGAAGGCTCCAGGCACAGCAAAAAGAATCCCCTTCTTCCCCTTGAAGAGCTGGTCCATGGACACCTTGTTTCCAGGCTCACCCTCCTGCACCTCAACAGCAGGCAAAGATTCTCCTATCTGAGGGAGAGAACGAGAGCACATCTCCGATCACAAAAGAGAAAATGCATTTACACACAGTTGCACACACCACAATGCACACTCTTAAATCAACAGAACTCCACATTGGCACTGGGCAATCAATGAATAGGTACTTCCCTCATCTATAACAAGCTCTGAAAGCGGTTAGTTAAATCAGCACTCTGTTCTCCAACACAGCATCACCATATTCCCACTCGCGCACAATGACACAGCACAGACGAGTATTATGTGATAATCTACAGCACCACTAATGGAATGCTTGCGCAATACTGGCCCTTGTGATTGTATTCGCGCTGGCAAGTAAGTGCGACATTAATATTATGTGACCATATTCAGTGGCAAACGCATTACAACGGTAATTGTCTTCATTTAAAAATCATTTTAAGTTGTTTTGTTGACTCAATCGATATTATAACTAAAATACATACATGATTGTTCAGTATCACAAATCTTCACAAGTAGAATGAAGCACTCAAATTATTTCATTGTGTCGGCGCTTATACGGCTTCATACGGGTGCGCGAAATGATCAATGCAACGACACAAAAATGATTGTGTGATAGTAATAGCAACCGTTTGGCTACATGAGTACTGCCAGTTCCATATCTGCATTTTTAAGAACTGAATGACGTCTGAAGTAGGTATTATAACGTTTGCACCGAAAATAATAAAAACGCATGGTAGGCCACCCCATATTAGAGGCCTAACCGTCGCCTGACTTTATTGATTAGGCAGTGCCCTGAGAAAAAAAAAAATCCAAAGTGGTCAGAAAGAGCCTTTGACCATTGCTAAACACACACGACGAAATGTTAATTATTTTCATAAAATGGTTCGCATAGCACAAAGTCCTACCTTGATGGGCATATTGACGAGAAATGTAGCTAGTAGTCTACGCAGGATAGCTCGCGCAGCGCTGGAGACTGGGAATAGTGCAGTGGATATTAGGGCACCAAATGTATCGCTGTCATGTGTTACCAAACGGGGGTGTGTCCACACGCACTAAAATAAATTTCACCTAGTTCAGCGACGAACGCTCGTTCATTCTAGATTTCAAGAGCATTAGTTGGTTATATTCTACACTCGGATTTTTAAATTGCATAGCAATTGTCATTAAATGTTAGAACTAGGCTAACCGACAGCCTTTTATTACACGGAGAAACGTTATATTTTAAAAGGAGTCCAAACATTTCCAAATTCCTGCACGGTGACACGATGTTAACCAGACCTGTGCGATATAACCATAAGTCCAGTTTCAAAAGAGTGATTGTTTTAAATTGTTTTTGAGCATGCGTGGCGTACGTAATTGTACGGTTAGCATTGGATCGCATTGCTGCAACTAATTTGTCTTTTAATATTCAGTTTGAAATGTTAAGTTACAGATACTAAATCTATTTAACATTAATTTACGAACTAGGAAGTTATCTAGTTGGCAAAATTAAATCGTTCTCTCCACTTGTTTAAGACCAATTATTGGATACAATTACTAACATAACGTTGTGTAGGACTCCATGCGTGCTGTATTTTAAACAGTTCGAAAATTTAGAAGAACTTGCATAGTTTTTAAAAGTTTCGGATAAATAAAATCAAAATAAATATTAATATAATCAATTAAAATAGAGCGTTAACTCCAGAGACTGTATAAAAATGGTTAACTCCCGCGTCAAACACAAGAGTTCCCGGAACCTTGTGTAGATGAACCGTACTACTCTGAAGAGACTCTTTCTGTGTTACACTCGGGTGTCCCACGTGAGTTAGAAAGCATCTCTGATCACTGGTCTAAGACGAATAGTTAAAGCTATCGTATATTTAAAAAATCAGCTTTTGACATATTCGACCAGCTGAATAACTTAAAAACTGTTATACCTTCTACTAATTTATATCAACAGCGAGGATGAAATTACTTACGCATAACATGTTGACATCGCACGTAAAAGGGGTTATTAAAGGCTACCCTCTCCTCATCAAGGTAACACGAAGACCGTTTGTTAGGAATTAACTAAATATCAGGTTCCGTCTCGCATCTTTCAATGTTAAATCTAGCTGAGTAGATTTTTTTTGGCGCACGCTGTCATGATACTCTGCCATGTCGTTGCGTTTTGCTAGCTACTTACTAAGCCATGCTCTCTAGGAATGTTATTCATTGTAGTACTAAGCGCCTCATGTCAGTCTTACTGGTTTCCAAGTTTGTAATAATTTCTCTATTTCTACTCGTTGGCGATTGTGCAAAGGCGACGGAGGTGAAAGTGATCGAAGTCGAGTTCAAGCCACAGTTCGTCAGCCGAATGATTCCCAAACTGGAGTGGACAGCATTCGTACAAGCGGCCGACACGGTTAGCCCTTTTATACAGTCCATGGGTTAGTCACGCTTCCAAGCAGTAGTATCTTGATTTGGTAATTATTTATAAAACAGTGCTGTTTGTTTCTAAGCATCATTGTGTGTTTGGCATACTAATATACTATTGAAAAAACATGTGTGTATGCTATTGTTATTATGCATCGCCTTAATTCCATAACTAAGGTGGTCTGCATCAAATAGTGCTGCTTTCTCCACAGGTCATTTTCCATATGTGGGTATAAGGAACTTTGCTGATGACCTGTGTTTTTGAACAAAAATGTGCTAAAAAAAAAAAAACGTTAGAACGTATCTGTGGTCAAGTATGTTTAAAACGGCCATAATATCCACAGTAAAGCTATTAACTATTGAAAGGTACTTAAATCTGGCCAATTCCTCACTGACTGGAATTGACCTACCCATGTCTACGGTTCATTATTGTTTATATACTGTATTCTACCAATATGCTGTTCTCCATCTTTACATTCTGTTTATACCTATCCCCAGCTGGGTCACCTGAATGATCTGCCCAACGAAGTTGTACCTGACTATGAGAAGAACGAGGAGTTTTTGCGCAAAGTCCACCATGCACTGCTGGAGGTACAAATCACTTCTGTGTTCTTACAAGAGAAATGCTTCCTAGCTGTTTTCATCCTGCTGTATTGTGTTAATCATGACACTTAGAACGAGCAGTATTATACTGCCCTGCAACTTTTACTTTCCATTTTCTAAAACACGAGTGCAGAGTGCATGTCCTCTCCTCCCCCAGCCATATAACGTACAGTGCAGTCTGTATGTATTTGGACAGTGATGCAATTTTGGTTGTTCTGTGCTGGACTATAGGGCTAAAACAGCAGAAATTGTGTCATTGTCAAAATACTTGCGTGCTGCACTGTATAATCCCTAGTCTTTCCTTAGGCATTTGTTTCGATATATATAACCTAGACTATGCATTGCACCAGTTCATTTTAAACCAGTTAAAATATTATTCTTCACAAACATTTGAGTTTCAGTGAGGAGGTGTCCACAGTTTCCCAGTTTCAGCAGTTAATCATTTTCAGAGGAATCATCTGCGATACGGCACATTGCAGAAAATTATAGCATTCGATTTGACTGATTAAATGTCCTTGTAATGTGAATATATCACATTTACTCTTCAGTGTGCATTGCTATATCTGGCACAATGTGACCTTAAGAGAGTAAATTATCAGTAGATGTATAAATAAAAACACTTAACAGAGTTCTTATTTACTAATCAGAGGGTGTACTTATTATAGGAACAAAAACCAGCATGTACACTTAGGTGCCCAGGATTGAGTTTGGCAACCTCTACCCTAGATCAGTCCAAATTCTTTGCGTATAACATAATGGGTTATTACGTGGGCTGTCTTGTGGAGAGCCTTGTCGCCATAGCCTTATAGCATTATACTTGCAGAATTCAAGTCACCTCTTTCTCCTTGTTTTTCTGCAGGTAGAGGTGTTGGAGGGTTGCCTTCAGTGCCCAGAGTCAGGGAGAGAGTTTCCCATCACCCGGGGGGTCCCCAACATGCTACTGAATGAGGATGAAACATAGAGACAGATTTCGGTTGCTTTAATTTTTCTAATGCACATACCTGTACATACCCAAATATTGGAATCAGATTAATACAGTTTGTTAGATGCTTACTCCTTTGTTAGCTGTTTATTCAATATTCAGGAATAACTCAATTAGCACACTTCTTATTTCTTCACGATTACAAATGGTGAATCAATTTTAAAAGAGATGGAATCCTTGGCATGCCTTTCTGTTTACTAGAAAACTGCCTGTGTTTCCAGACTTTTGTGCCACCATTACCTTGATTAAGTTTACCTTCGCTCCCCAAATTCATACTGGTTTAAAGACTGCTGGGTATGCTGTAGCCCTCTATGACTTGCTTTACATCATCCTACACCACTCCAATCCACTGATTTCTGTATTGTGTCAGAACTGTAGTGATACAGGGAAATTTGTTTGCAATAATGCTCATTCTAGGAATATTTTCAAATGCAGTAACCCTGGCTAAGTGACATAAAAAATAGTCATGTCTCAAATAAATCATTGTATATTTTAAGATTGATGTGCCATATACACAATAAACAACAGCTGTTCTTCCACATTGATATAATACAATATAAACCAATGTTTGAGAACATACACGATTAGAGAGTGGCTGAAACAGATAATATTGTGTTTAGTCCTTTGGAGGAAGGAAATATTCCGTATTTCATTTTGTAAGGGCCTTTGGTAATCCTGTGTGGCCGAATCTCTGTTTTATGGAGTAGCAAACCAAGATTGCACAGAAATGTTTGTCATTTATTCTTAAATTGATGTATATTCTCACCATTTTTATCCCAAAATGGTGGATAATTGACTATAGCAGTACAGAGAGAAACAGTTTAATTAATGGGGGTTGTCCCTGTCTGATTATGAAAGAGAGGGAAGGGACACCTACAGTCTGCCTGTGCCAACTGCACATGAATTGTATGCCTGCAACACAGTCACAGCACAGCATGGTTCACACTGTGATAATTCCCTCGCTTTCAAGCCCAACTGCAGTTGGGCTGACTGTCACTGCTAATTATCCTCTAGTGCGAAAGGAAATTGGGTGTTCCAAATTGGAAGATACTGTTTTGTGTTTTAAATTCCAAAATTGAATGAAAAGTACAACTGAAACAAACATGAGCTTTCTTGATGCAGTCTTAAATTTGGTCAAATGTTTTTATTTGTGTTTGTGAAATGTGTTATTTGAACTATTTTTAAAATGAAAACTACAAGATTTTTTATAATACGCTAATGAAAAATGCAAAATTCACAGTGATCTTATATATGACACATCTGTAGTACTACAGCCAAATACTTTTACAGCTGGGTAAAGGCAGGTATAAATCATATTCTTTCCATAGTTTTTGAATGTGTCAAGGAAAAGCAAAACAGACAAGTAATGACACAGACAAATTCACACAATGTGATGTCATTTTATTACAAAACACAAAACAGTAATGGGTCAAAAGAAATTCTATTTTGAAAATTCCTAGTCATTTTGAATTGAGCAGCAAATTGTTCTGACAGTACTGTAAGAACCATTTGAGCCAACTGACAGTGCACACGCACACACACACAAAAACACACAAAATAGGTGTCAATAACAATACACACAATCATTCTCAGTATGTTAAATTATAATGAAAATAGAATTTAATATTTAAATACAATTGCTGAAATATAATTCTCTCAATCGCCTTTCTATATTATTACCATTTTTCAAATATTAAGGTTGACTTTACATTTACATGGCTATACAGTAAATGTTTTTTTTTAAATTAAATAAATGTAGATTTTGGTTATTGCTCATATTGCTCCTTAACACCCACACAGTGTAAAAACAATGATAAATAAGCTGTTGCCACCTTATATCCCTTATAAATTATGTGCTGGTTCTCATCATCCTCAAATTCAGGCAAAATGCCACAATGTGATGGGTAACATTAAGAGTACTCCAATTAATGAAATTATTACCACTGTCTGTTGATGCAAAATGTTAGAACCACATTTCAATGTACACAGGACCCATTAAGTAAATTCCTCTCACTGAGACGTTGCCCTGGAAACATACAAGTTGTTCACTCTGCATTGATTTTGCATTGCTTTGTATTGCCAATGAGCAATCGTATTGTGTCAGGCTTTCTTTCCAAAACGAACCCTTTACATTCTTTGAAGCCATTACAGAAATATACAGACTCAATGTCCAGTGTATCCCAGCATAGCCTGATGCACTACAGTACTGCGGTCTTGTTGACGAGACCGTTTAACACAACCCTTACTGCTAACTAAAAAACAGCAAAGCACTGCCCTATCCTATACAGGTTATTCCTATGTTCAGTACCTGATGACTGCTACACTTCATATACAGTACAACCTCTAGATGTGCTCGTTGATGCCAAACAGTCAATCAAATTGGTAAAAAAATTATAATTGGAAGAATAAGAATTGTAGATCCCTGGCTCAACTTATTAAAAAACAGTAGTAAAACTATAATTATATAAAGGTATAATTATATCTTTGTTAGTTTTAAAACCAATATGAAAAATACAAGATGGACAATGAAAACAGTGAACATAGTATTTCCAATTTACATTCACACCATTATCACAGATTACAGGATTTAATTCACCGAACCTGAGGACTGGCCTAACAGTAAAAAATACACAAAACAAGTGAAGTGAATAAACTACATACAATAAAAAAACTTTTTGTCAGGTATGAATCAAGAGTTCAGAACCACAACATAATCTGATCTTTGACAAACCTTTTTCCTCTTCAGTCTAACAAAACATACAGGATATATAATATTGTTTGGATTGTGGTTGTTTGGGGGTGGGGGAGCTTTGCAATCGATTTCTTTTGTAAAGTGCCTGTAATATATTATGAGAAGGGGGGCAGGTTCGCTTATTACTGTAATGTCCTTGTCCTTGGCATAATCACAGTCCCTTGTTTTCTTAGTGTTAAACTTCATGGAGCAGTTGAAAGGAGATTTAAACCTAGAGTTAAAGTTTAGACCACAGTGAACTACTGATTTGAAACTGTAACTAACTTCCTAACTGGCACTTTCTATAGTGGTCTAAAACCTCAAGGTATAGACCCGTGTCCTTTTTTTGTTCCAGCCTGCCAATTATGGTGGCAAACCACGGAGTGCGTCAAAGCAAAAAGGAAGGCTTTTGTATTTGCGCAAGTAGAAACTGCCCACAAATTTCCCCACAAATTAGGTCTTTTCAGCTCTGGTCCTTATGGGCAGCTTTCACTGCACATGAACCATAATTAAATCCATAAGTCATTTTAATGAAGCCGGTTAAACCCTCTTATCTGCTCTCGCTTGAAAGAGACGCATAAAAACATTCTGACTCGAGCCCTGGAGGCGAAGGGCCTCCTTCATAAATCAAGTCTATTTGTGTTGAGTTTCTGCAGCCTCCAATCAGAGTGCTTACGAAAGTGTTTTAACTGATTAACCGATTTCGAATTTCAACAGTGTGATGCATATTACAGCAAAAAAAAGAGCAAAATTTACAACCAGAAATAACAAATACAGAATGAACAGAGATTCTCTGCAATGAGACCTACCAGCAAATGGCTTGGTGATAATGACTTCCTGTCCCTTTGTCATCTAGGGATTTCAACATTCAGCCTTGGAGGGTCACAGTGTCTACCAGTTTTTTGTTGTGTCCTTTCAATCAACAGCCAGTTTGGGCCTTGGAAAAAATGTTGTGTGGAGTCTTTAGCAAATCAAAATCTTCAACTAAGCACTCGAGCGAGAACGCCAAACATAAGTAGACACGGCGGCCCTCAGAGAGATCTTTGCTCTAACCCCTGCAGTCTTTCTGGGTCTGATATTAGACCATCGATTTCAAACCTAATACTCCTCTGAAGATACAAAAACGGGTTCAAACAGTATATTTCGATGAACTATTTTATCTTCATTTTCAGCCAAAATAAGAGTGCAACTAAACTCTTCAGAGTATATTTAAATGTTTCCTCGTATTTCCTTCATGGCAAAGGGTGGTGAGTTTATAGCGAGACTTATTGCAAGAAGGCCAGAGTGCAGCATTACAAAAAGCAGTTATTTCATGTCTACAGAGCACTAAATTACATTTTTTTCTTCATTTCCTTTCTTCAGTCACCCAATTTTCCAGAGGAAAATATTTCACTGCAGTGTGTATAATTTATGTACCTCTGAGAAATGTACACTGGGAAACTTAGCCAAAAATAATGAAATCACCTTCAGAAATGATGCATCTCTAATTTGTAACGTGCCAGATAATGCTGCAATACATGGCCCACAACGAACAAATGATTTCATCAGGGTCAACCGAATGCAAAATTTTCTCAAAGGCTGCAGTTCAGATTAATCTACAAACTACAAATCTTCAGCCATGTCTGAAATATTTGGACTTCAAATAGAGAGAAAATTAACGTTGTCCCCATTAAACAGCATTCCACCATTTAAAAAGAACTCTGAAACGTTATGTCCCAATTTCTTTCTCATTAGAGAAATTATGGTTCGCGTATACCAACCAAAGATTCGGTTTTAACATGTGAAACCCAGACCACACCATTAAGTCTGAAGGCAAGATAAAACATTCCAAACTATGACATTTAATTAGAGTTCCCCTTTAATCAGGGCCTCACGTGTCCACTGGCCTTGGAACTGCGGTCTCAATTATGTGGTCGTTTCCCTCAGTTCCCACTGCACACACCCTCTCATACATACCACAGAATAAACCCGCTCTGACTATCTTATGAAGAAAACCCAGTCACAGCTTGCCCAATACAGACTTGTATAAAATAGGTCATTGCCAGAATTCCCTTTGGTCTCTCCTCTGCAATGCAACAAAATCTCAACAGCATTACACATTTGCAAGAGAATTGTCTAATTAATCATTAACGAGCTCGTCGTGTCGCTTCCGGGGGAAAAAAAAAATTCTTCATTGCCGTGCGCTGCTCCGCTCCAGGTCAGAGTGCATGTATGCATGGATGTCCATCGCCATTGCTATTTGAGTAGCGTTCATTATTTTTAATCAAATATTGCTTTTTATCTTGAAGGCAAAGTATACATTAAAGTGTCCTCCTCAATGCAATCTTGCATTGCTTGGGCAGAGTTCGTCCAAGTGCATGTCTGTCATTGTCCATATTTAATACACATTACTTGTGTAATTTAAACTGGCCAGGAAATAAAATTCATACCTGCAGAAAAAAATAATAAAAACACCTGTAAACCTGGTGAGGTGAGGATTCAGTTTCCATTTTATAGGGGTCTGTACGGTCTCACATTCCTAAAGGATGCGATAAACCTCAGGACCTCCCCTCAGGATTAGCAGAACAACAAGCTAATTCTTCACACTGGACCATCCATCCTGCACAGCTGCACAATGTGTGTAGTGGTAGTGTGTTGCTGCAGAGCACGGTCTCCCTTTGAACTCCACAATAGAACACACATTCCATGTCGGTCATCTCCTCATTTTCATATGGCTTCTCAGTAGGCTCATGGGGGGGTAACGCTTGTTTTCCCTCACTATTGTCCAAAGGTTGGTTAAGGTTCATTGTTGTCCTCTCATCCATTAGCACAAACACTCTTGTCCTACAGCCGTTCTTTGGCATACTGTAGCATGTACACTTGGCTTACCAGCTTCTTCTTGAGGCAGTATCCAGCCTTGGATAGCCAGAGTTTGTGTTAATTTGTTTCGATAAAGAGAACAGAGGTGTATGTCCTGGGGGTTTTGGGGCTCCAGCTGACTCAGTGGAGGTACAAGGGGAGCATAACCAAGGAGCAGGGAAGCCATCTTCCTCATACCAATCCCTCTTTTCCACCTAGCCTTCCTGACAAACACTGGAACAAAAAAAACACCCCCAACCCTTACCATTTGCCAATAAACTAAGTTAAACTTATTTATATCATTCCTGAAGAATAATGAATCAACTTTTTAACAATTCTTGAGAAATCAAACATTATTAGCATTTTTGGTTGTACATTGCTCCTAAATACCCTCCACACACTGCTATGTTAATTAGGTTATACCACCGATTTGTTAGCGTGAACACTAAGAAGAGAAGTTTGTTAAATTATATATTTAAATTATCTGTATGGCACACTCAGACTCAGATTTTTGGTTTGAACTCAACAAGTAAAAAATACCTTGAGATCCTAACACAGACTAAAGTACATAAAAACTTCAACTCATACCAAGCCCAACAGCATTCATCACACAGTAATCCTGGCCTTAATTTCAGAATAGGAACGTGCTTCTTTTTTAATACGGACAAGTTCAATATCTCTAACCGCACGATCCAAAGATGAAGTACCCACGTCCCCATCTTGTCTTGTAGCCCTCTGCTCTGTTCACTGAATGCGCAGACATCCTCTCTCTGCTCTCATTTCCTGTGCTGAGTGCAATCATCCTGCTTCTCACCCCACATCGCCAGTTTCTCTCCATAAGAAGTGTGGAAATAATTTGGTTCCATCCTAATCGCCATCATCTCTGAGTATCTGTATCTCACCCAGACCTCATTTCCCAAAAGCACAAAAGCGCTACCTCTCTCTCCCACAGCCCAAACCGACGCGCCCGCCCTCCCCCGTCCCCCACTTTGCTTCGTCTCCCCCCCCCCTCCCTAAGGCGAGTCCATCATGGCCTCCAGCATCTCCAGGAAGAGCTTGTGCATGGGCACGCCTCCGCGGGTCTTGATGCCGTAGAAGGTGGAGAGGGCGCGGCCGGCCGTCTGCCGGAGGAGGGGCAGGGTGAGGAGCAGCTGCCCCGCCCGCTGGGGGTCCTCCGGCCGCCGCTGGCCCTCCAGCTCCAGCAGGGCCTGGTGCAGGATGTCCCGCAGCTTCTGGACCGCCTCCACGTCCTCGATGTAGACCGAATCTGGGGAAGAGGAGGGGGGGGCAAGAGGTCAGACGCCGGAGAACAAGAGAAAACCCCAGAGAAAAGGTATTTTTTACGGGACGCCATCTTGAGTCGGGCATTTACTCATTATTTCTGTGGGGTACAAGTTTCGCTCTCTTTCATGTACCGCTGAAGCAGAGTAATGTAACCGGGATGTGGATGTGCCAGCTCAGAGCCTGGTCCAGACCCGCACCGCACACGAGGATGGCGGCTGGCGTTTGTCCCGGTTCCTGCGGCGTGATGCGCGCCAGTCCCCATAGCCGAGATGCCATTCCACCCCATAAAACCAAATCTGTCCCCGTAAAGTTGAGCGCCAGGCACACCATGAAACCGACTATACTGGCTTTTTACGTGGCTGGGAAGTGAGCCCACAGCGTTCCGGATAATTAGCATTCATGCCGACGTGAATGCTAAAAACCTCTCTGACCGGAAAAACGCCCCAGTTACCTGAAATGTTACGTTTTAAACGTAAATTTGCATAACCAAAAACTCTCGTTCGAGACAACCATTTATGAAGCATCAAAGGCCAAATATGGACCAAAGATGATTGATTAGGGTCAACAGATGAGGCTGTGGATGAGTTATTGTGAGCTGTAGATGTCAGGTGGCAGAACCGTGGCCGATCAGTCACCTGAGTTGGTGAGAGCGATGGCCTTGAGCATGACAAACTCCTCGCGGTCCAGCTGCAGGGCCCGGTACCGTCGGGCCAGCTGGCTGACGGCGGCGCTGAGCTCGGTCAGCCCAGCCAGGCGGGCCAGCTCCTCGTCCAGGACGAAGTCCTCGGCGAAGACGATTTCGTCCTCGCAGCCCAGCGAGCGGAAGGCCACGCCCAGCACCAGGACCTCCAGCCACACCGACTGCAGGACGGACATCTGGTCTGCCAGGGACAGGGAGAGGAAGCCTGCGGGACGAAGGGGGGAGGGGAGGCGGGGAGGGGGGGGGGGTCAGTACTGACCAACTGCCGTGCTTCATAAAGCGTAATTAAGCACTATGCCTTCTCGTTCCCCCCCCCCACACCCCCAGTTCCTCTTCCCATCACTCCCTCCTCCTCTACGCAGCGCTTCCAGTCTCCTTTTCGCCCCGCGGCCTGGCCTGCTCACCGGGGATGTGCTTGGCCCAGCCGATGATGACGACGAGCTCGCGGTCGGCCAGGTCGCAGAGCGTGGTGAGGGTGCGCAGGGCGGTGTCCGGCTGCAGGGGGTCCGGCATGGCGAACAGCTTCTCCGGCTCGGCCACCAGCAGGTGGGACACGATGACGTTGGAGGAGCCTGAGCAGCAAGACAGACCAGCGGACTGAGAGATGGTAATAATTTTCAGCCACCATTAAGTAAAACAGGCTATATTATATATTACAGACATTTAGCAGAGCTTATCCAGAGTGACATGCACAACATTTTATATAGCATTGTATCCATTTATACAGCTGGATATATACTGAAGTAATGCAGGTTAAGTACCTTGATCAAGGGTATAACGGCAGTGTCCAACCTGGGAACTGAACCTGCGACCTTTAGGTTACAAGTCCAGCTCCTTACCCATTACATATACTACACTGCCACCCGCCGGCAGCTGGACTGGTATTCATGGCACTGTGGATTACTGGTAAAATAAACCCTGGCTACATTTGCTTGAAAAGTTAAAGTTTCTTAGCCATCTAGGACGTAGCTCCAGGCTATATCCGGGTAAAACCTGAGCTGTATTGGGGTTAAACCTTTCTGTTTATGTCAAAACATCTCTCGACCTAGATCTCCACCCCTCTAGATGTCTAGATTCTGACTTTTTCTCTCTGGGATGGTTGAGGATCTGTCTCATACCTTTCAACAAACATATCCCGTTTGCAGCAAACCACTCACAGGGAAATACATCAGTATAACATTTAACAAAATAAAATATGCGAATTGGATGAGGCGAATTTGCTTACATCGAATCTCACACTTAAAATAACTTTTGATGTAGCAGTGCATGCGAGTAAATAACAAAATACGTTTAAAAACTTTCAAATAAATAAAACTTTTAAATAAATAAAAGACTCTTTTAGCTGACATACATCTTTAAATGTAAAAAAGAAAAAAAATTCATAAACGTAACCACAGACGAAATATCAAACAGCTGTGGTGTGGCTGTCAGCCTGACCTTAGACTTGCCCTTGAAGAAAAACGACACCGGCGTATCAGTTTCAGCCAGCCATGTCGCTTCACGCCGCTGCATCCTGCGTCCAGTTAAAGGATCTGTTGACTTGCAGCTAACCGCGTAGCCGCTAACCGCTGTCCCCCCCCCAAAAAGTCACACCGGGACGCTTGGGTCCTCACCTCTCTCGCCCTCTTTCTTCTGCGGCGCAGAAGGGGGGCTCTGGTACGTGGCGTTCTCCATCTCCGGCCGCCGTTTGTACTTCTGTCTCCCGCCCCTCACGCGGTCCAGACGCACCCCTGTGGACGAAGCGGAAAAGGGCCCGTGTGACATGATCCCCCACACAGAGGATTGTGAGCCGTATCGCGGGTCTTTTGGGTGCACGGGCATACAATGAAGACTTGCCAATAACACCTACGGCTGCAGAACTCAATAGCGATTACAAGGCTACGGATAGGAGCGTGCTCAGTGAATCTTTTGCGGTGAAATGCAAGGATGTAGACTGCAGTCGTGCTGAAAACGTGGCTCCTTTAAGGTGGCACAGTACTGAATGAAACTGAGCTGAGTACAGCGCAGGCCCTCACCCTCCTTCAGCATGCCCACTTTGAGGCACTTGGTGAAGCGGCAGGCCTGGCAGGCCTTCCTGCGTCTCTTGGTGATCTCGCACTCGTTGGAGGCTGGGCAGCTGTACTCTATGTTACCTGAGAGAGAGAGAGAGAAAAATGACATTGTCAGATTTCCTCTGCTACACTGTTTCCGGATCCTGCTACAAGACATGACGCAGTCTCTCTTGACATCCTGACGCTACTTAAAAACGATTAGGGGACTGCAGTCATTGAATCTAACGACAGTTGCCCACCTCCATCAATGGAAGACAGACAAATACGCACACACACGCAGACGGACACTCACTTTCACACATATGCAGCCACAGTGGCACACACTCACACACACAGACAAACAGATGCACACAGACACATACACTCACATATAGAACACTCACACACACACACAGGGATCAGTGGCGCTGCTCACCCTGGATGGTCCTCTTGAAGAAGGCCTTGCAGGCCTCGCAGGAGGCCACGCCGTAGTGGTAGCCCGACGCCACGTCCCCGCAAACCAGGCACAGCCGCTTGGGGAGCGTGCTCAGTGCGTACTTGCACCGCCCGCCCCCGCTGCCCATCGAGCCCTCCTCCACACCGTCCACGCCCTCGTCCTTGAAGTGGCAGCGCAGTGGCGGGGTGTAAAGGGGCGGAGAATAGCGTCCGGCGCCCCCGCCGCTGTTCCCCCCGCCGCCGCTCTGGGAGGAGTCCGAGGACGCCCCCCCGGGGCTGGCCAGACCCCCGCCGCCCCCCTCCGGGCTGCTGGGCTCGGCCTTGATGTGCAGGTCGGAGCGCCGGTCCCTGGAGGACATGGTCACTGCAAAGGGAGGTGAAAGATGGTGGGAGTGGGGAGGGAGTGGAGGATGGAGGCCAGATAGAAGAAAAACAGAGGTATCCTGATAAGGCTTCAGGACGCCAGGTTTCAATAGGACATTCAAACAGCCCACGTGCCCAAAGAGCGGCTTACTATTACTACAGACGCGCGATATGGAAATTCCAGGGCCGATATCCATAACCAATATTTGACTGCCCCTAACGGTACCTCACCGTTGCTAACAAAGTTTTCCACATTCATGGGCAAAGTAGATGTGCCACAGATGCAAACTTATGAAGGAAAAATGTAACTAATTTTATTTGTAGAACAAATGGGCATGAGTCTAGAGGGCCACTGAATTTTAGCTTTGCATGTGAGTTTGGTAAAAAATGATATGCGTTAAAAATTAAAAAAATAAATAAGAGGTTCGGCAAACTAGGATCAGACTTTTTCACTTAAGTCACAACATCAGCAGTGCATCAAATATGCTGCCTCTATGGAACATTTATGATGTATGTTGTGTCATCATATCAGCCATAGTATTGGCTTATATTATTGGACAATACTGACACAACTCTGATATTATCATGCATGCCTAATTATTAATGTGAACACGGAACAAAGTTAAGACAGCGGAGAGGCAGCAACCTGCTTGTCACTTCAGACAACCTGACCGGGTCAGAGTAAAGAAGGCCAGCTTAGCGTGTGGCCGCCTGCCCTGGACTGTGGGTCAGGGGGTGACAAGGCTGCCGGCACCTCCCTCAAGCAGAGCGGTCAGGTAACACTGAGGGAGCGATAAACCCAGTGCGATTCTGCTCTTCATTTTCACTACTACTGAAACCTCCTTTGTTTTATTTTTTTCTCCCTCCCATCCTTTTGCAAAGCAGGCTAAGTGACTGCACTGCAGAGCACTTCACAGTCTGTCTCCCAGCTGTGAAGCCAAAGCAGTCCCTGTGAACGGCCCTGTCCTGCACATGCTGCTGGGGATATCCAGGAGCAGGTAAAAACTAACTGGAAACACCTTTGGATACTATGACGAACGTCCACTTTCAACAGGAAATGTTAAATTTCCCTGAAAGGTCTGTGACTTTTAAAAATGCTAACATCAGTGATCTGCGGAATATATGTCGTTACTAATTTGAGTGCGTATTTTATATAAACCGATCAGTGATTGTTTGATCAAACAATCAAAGTACTGGTTAAAACTGCTATCTAACCGCACATTCTGAAAACATTAAAACATTATTATTATATTGTAGCCTTTATAAAAACAACAGACGTATAACCGCACAGCTCTCTAGGGAATCGTTAACTGTAGCTGAAATTCTCCCCATAGGAAAAATTCTGTTTAGTTAGCCTACACATGGCAGCTCATATAGTTCAAGCCTAATTAAATAAATGCTTATTGAACTTAATGCAGCACATCCTTAGCTGCTTACTGCTCTCCTGAAAGTGGGGTTTTCAGGAAACAGAGTAGCTTTGACTCCTGGTGATTCCCTAAGGATCAGTATCTGGCATTAGCAAAGATGAAAAACAGCCGTTACATCAAAATCGGTATGGCTGGTTTGCAAACTGCCCAGCACTGTCAGCAAATAACCTGACCTGCTGAAAAGACATTTTTCCTATTAAACTACAATAGGAAAATTGCAAGAGCCAAAAGAACAATAATGACAAAGATAAAAAATGTTTACATGTGTAATTTGTCACAAAATATAGTTCAATAATGTTGGGGGGTAAAAGGACATTTATATAAAAATAGGAATCAAAACACAGCCAATGAGCAGTGACCTAGTCTACAGTACAATTATTCATCCATACACAGAAAATGCAGTATGTTCTGATAGCGAGGCAAATTTAAAGCTGATAGCTCAATCTCATTAAGTAAGGAACCAAAAGCCCCAGTCTGACTTTCTACCTATTGCCTGTTCATGTCTGTCATCAGCTCGCTGCAATACACCATTCAGCACTTCAAGCATTAAGTGATTTTTAAGCTCTAATCTGCCCACCAAAACCATCTAAACCATAATTAACAAGATCCTCCAATGATTCCAAAATGTCAATCTGTAAGTACATATTTCACATGAGTGGAATACAAAATGAGCACGCAGATGAGCTTAAATACCATAATCGGGGGGCACATTTGCACACCTGGTCAATGTCAACTTCACAAAACAGGAAAACCAATATACTCTGAATGGCATTACCTCACACAAGTAGCTTGGCTTTGCTGGTTAACCTTGTGCACTGCCAGAATGGGCTAAAATACAGTTTAATGGAGGAATGCTGAATGCAGCTTTCATGAGAGCGGATTACAAACGGAGGAGGAGGAGAGGAAGTGGGGAGGGAGTTAAGCATAGGGCTCTAACCTCCGCGACTGAGAAGATAATCCCCATGCACCCACCACCCACACCGGATTAGGATCATTAATCCAGGAGCAAATGGGCTACCTGACAATCCTTTAATTAAACAATCGTCCGGAATCTGGACACTGTCTGGCACGGCATGGCAGGGCAAGGCCTTCCAAGAGGTGGTCTTCCAGTTTCTGTTCATTATCATGAGTCCTGGACCAGAGACCCAAGAACCCCCACCTTCTAGAATTGTGGAAGATGCTGCTTTTTTTATTCTACCACGGCAATTAGGTAAAATTGCTGAATTAAGTTTTAAAATGCTATGAACACATTTTTCGTTCATCAACAACTAATTGTAAGATCCTGTAATTCCCTGTGCAAACATGTGCAAAATTAGCAGTCAATGGTCTGCAAGAAAGCAAAAGAGATTACTGTGGCATTTGGGTCGTTTGTAGCGCTTGCTTCTCCATTCAGGAAGGCTTACCCTGGTCTGCTAGTGGCCTGATGAGCACAACCTCTGTCTTACAGAACATTCTTTCTCGGTCGAATCAAGATTGTCTTTTTTGCTCATCATGGAGCAATACACCGTAGCAAACATTCTGTGCTTTGGCTGTATTTGCGTGTAATGGCAGTAATTATCACAAATTGCATGGACATGCACCTGTTGAACTAAATAGCCTTCTGGGCCTGCACGTATGCACACAGCATCCTTGACTGTGAGGAGACTGAATTGCGTGTTGAGGCACAGTATGAAAGCAAGATGTTGGTAACCTTTCAGCTGATCCTACTACAAAATTTGTCCCATCATTCTTTCCCCACTTCCACACCTCCCTAAACAAGAGCCAAAGAACACTAGATTTCAAAATCATCCCTTCTCTTCATCAACCAAATCACTCAAGCGTCATGCCTCAGCAAAAATACTGCTCCAACACATTCTCTCAAATGAAAGAACATATACAACATCTAAACGTAGATACTACAACAAAGATCTTCTGTGACCTTGACCTGACACTAGATAAGCTTTTGTTGCAAAGAGGGATGGCATGTATCAGGTTTCATCGCAATCCATGTGTAACTGCCCAAACTACAGACTGTAAATCGTAAAACCGATAAGGAGCTTTTGTCAACTTGACCTTAAAGGTTGACCTGGAAATGATTAGAGTTTTTAGGGAAACAACATTTGTGTCCGATTTATTCAAAATCCAAGCATAACTGGCCATGTCTGGTACCAGGAACAACTTATTCAGTAGAACCACAGAAACATGTAAATAAAGATGTAAAGGGTCAGGAATTCTGTACCTTTTTGCATTGTTTTTTCTACCACTAAACAACATTCAGTCCTTTAATCCAGGGCTGGGTCAATGCAGACACTGGACAGTGATCTCTGACCTTGTCACAGCTTGACCTTTGTTCATGGAATTTTAATTTTTGAACTGAACAGAGGATTTCCAAATGGTGAGCTCTAAAATGGATCCAATTCCAGGTTTCAACAAAGATCACATTTATTATCCCAATAAGCAATTACAACAATACCAACCCCAAGATTAATGTAACAAACTCTACTTTAAGGAAAAACAGGCATTAAATGTATGGTATATCTATTTTATGTATACAGATCCTGCCAACCCGTTCAAAATGGAATTAAATCATATCAATACCGACAAAATGTATTTCGGTCAGCTACCATGAAATAGGCAGCACTATTCAATTGTTTTAAGTTTTGTATATTATGCAAGAAGCACAAATTAATTAATTAGCAAAGTTTGTCTTGGCATGATACATACAATCTCTTTGACACTGAATACACAGTTTTCGTACATTGATGACAATGTTATGATTTACCTTTGGTCCACTCTCATTTCCTTCTCCCCCTTTGCTTCCTGCCTTGCTGTTCACCGCTAATGTTGCAATGTGTGTCAGGGTACTGTCCGTCTTACTGCTGTCCAGCCACTTACACATACATTTTCTTATCTCCTTACATAACCAATCAACTTTTCTGTTCTCTACCATTCTGAATACAAATCAAAATCACCGTCCCCCCCGAACCCCAATTCTTTGTTCAAGTCAAGTTACACCAAGGACATCATGCATAAAAATCATCTGATTTCAATTTGACAGTTGAGACCCTTTTCCAGACAGAAAGCAGACCATTAATGATCATAACTGCTTAAAAATGAAGCCATTCGTTAGCTTCCTCAATAAGCCATTATGGAAATGCTTTTACAATTTTCCCATACACCTCAGCTGAAAGGTAGTGCCTGCAGACTTGTATTAGTTTCCACAAATGAGGCCAGCTTGCCGAATATTAAAATAGAAAACTATTGCTAACCATTTATTAAGCATTATGGAAATAGTTTTATGCCAATAATTCACAGACTGTATAAACTGAACAGAACGGACTGTATTAGGTAAATATAGTGGTGGTTATAATTTAGAAGTGTGCCGACAGCCTGGATTTATTTTATTTCTCCATGCCTGCACCTTGTGCCCAGCAATGCTAAAATAAAGGCACAGGAAGCAGCCAGAACACTGTGTACCAGGAAAGAACTTCACATTGCTTTTGGACAGGTGTCTACTATTCCATCATTTGATTTACAGGCTTTTATGTGGAAATATAATAATAATAATTATAATAGTAATAAACAGTCATCTAGACTGAATGGTTGTGCAGTATATGACCTCTGGCCTTCACATGGATATATAGTAAAAATGACTTAACATCTTATCAATCAAATACTCTTCCTGGGCCCAGTTAAATCTTCTCAAATGCTCAGCAATTACCATGAGCCATTCATAATTTGGTCTGTGTGTGTCATATTATTGATGCCAAGCTATAACTTTCACCAGTGTTTCACAGAAACTACGCACGGCATATTCCAAAATAATGCTGCCCGTGTTTTCTTGCATTCACTCAAGTAGCTTCACCCAGTGGTTCTCGACAGAATCTCACCTTAATGTGTGATGAGTGTGTGCAGTCTTGACAAGGCCTATCAGAAAATTGATGTGATGCAGGCCTGAAGGAGTGCTTGTGGTATTGTACTGAAATGCTTTCAATTTCAAGAAATCTCCAGCAATTTATCATCATATAGCATTTGCACATTCATGTAATGATCTGTGCTGTTTGTGCATAATAAGACTGTTAGAAATAGGAATCACAGATCAAGAAGCTCCATAAAACATTTAAAGTATTAATGTGAGAATGTATTTTGCTACCAGAAAAGGACAAATTAAAAACACATTAGTTGCCACTTTTGAGCACAGAATACAAAATTCTAAGCATTTATATACACTGATGGATTTTTCTCTAAATGCCAACAAAAGATCAAAAGAGATCAGACGTCAAGATGAAGAAGCACAAGGCACAAGTTACCTGAATGAACATAGGACAGTGAAAAAAACAAGCAATACTTCAATCACTGCTTTCAAATATGGCTCATTTAGATTCTTTGAAACACTGGTGCAAATTTAGTCGCAACTTTTTAAGGTGCATCATTTCAATATAAATAATTTGGCACACATTTTTTAAAATCGTGTTTTGACAGATGTATAGAGCATCTGTTTTGTGTTTGTGAGGAACTTTTTTTAGGCTGAAAACATTTTTGTTGTGATAACAAATACAGGCCATAAAAGGTGAGCTACCGTAAAACGCCTCTGAGAATAAATGTGCTGTAACAGAACAGAGAGACAAACTAACAAAGTGAAACAGATCTTCAGCCAAACACATTTAAAAATCCTGCATAAATCCAAAGATGCAAAGTCTGTACCTGTGTGTTTCGGTGTCTCCCACTAGGCTTGTTATTTCTTTCTTTCTTAAAACTTCTCCTCACAGTCTTCCGGCACGGTTCTCCATCAGGAAACCTAGCACACATAATTTGATGCATAAGAACGATGGTTTCAGGTTTACAGTGAAGGGGGAAAAAACACACACACACACACACACACACACACACAAATGAGATCACCTGAAAAGAGACAATGATAGAAAGGTCAGAGAGAAAGACTGCCCGCCTCTAGCTTCAGCCCTATCTATACATATGAGAAATCCCTAATCTACAACCCAGTCAATGTAATCTCACTCAGCGCAATCTCAACACAAACACTCCAACAAACACACACCCACAAATGTTACAGGACAGGCTCTAATCATCGACTAGAAAAATAAATAAAAATTGCACTTCTTAAGAATATGTAAAAATACAGCATATATACGTACAATGTAAAATACAGTACAGACAAGCAGGCGAACAAATGCCGACACACACAAAAAGGCAGACTCGATCACAAACACGAGGCCAGATATTTTAAGCAGGGCTCACAGGCAATCACTATGGAACCAAAGCTGCAGAACGTTTCATGTGGGCATTTTATTCCAGCTCTCCGAATGGTCACGCAGTTAAATCCCCATGTCTTTACTTTCCTTCCTTAGTGGCATTTAATGCCTCCATGGAGTACAGTCACGTTTCTCCTTGTCCGACAGTTTCTTCCTTTATCTCAAATGACACCATTTGCTAAAAAGTGCTGACGGAAGGGAAACAAATTATTCCTCTAGTTCTTTGTCTTTCCCACAAACAACGCGACCAGCTTATCTGTCTCTCTTGCTCTCTCCCTCTCACACACACACAACACAAGCACATGCACACATTCACATGCTCTCTCTGCATGAGTGACGCCTTCCAAAGGTCAAAGTCAAAAGAGAGCTTGAAGGGCGAACACACACAGCGGCTACAATACCCCTCCCCTTTGTCTGAGTGTATCGTGCTCCGTCCCACTTCCCCCCGCAAACCCTGCGAATGACTTGCAGCTGCATGACTGCACAAAGAATGACCACACTAACTAGGCTCCAATCAAACAATCATTTACAAAGTAGGCGACCGTGATGAGGACAGAAGACAGGAGGATGATGAATGATAGAAAAGAGATAAAAAATCAATAACAAAATTAAATGAAATATGAGAGTATGAATGGATAGAATACGGATGCAAAAAAAGGAAAGTACTAATAAAATACTGCATTTCATAAAGCACAGCCGCATATATTAGACTGAAACAAATAAGAATGTTAAATTAATTTAAACAAAAAGATAAAATCAAGTCTGTACACAAGTATATATCCATACAAGTCATGTTTCCAACTTGTTTCAAGATTTGTATTCAGTAAGCTGAATACAAAGGTGGCCATTGTTATCCTACCTCCTGCCGGGGTCTGAAAGAGGTAATGTTTGAGTTCAAAATAATGGCTGAATCTCTTGTTTATTTACGTTTATATTTATCTGTTGTTATCTGCCCAGTGGCTTTTTCAGTGTACACACCGGAGGGTGGGAAAAAGTTAACCAAAAAAGACAACAGCGATCATACAATATGACATATGCAATTAAGTACTCACTGAAGAATAAAAACTCAAATTTTACTTGAATTTGTTACACCTAATTTGTCTCAACTTTAAAAAATTTATTTTCATTTGATTAAACTTAAAAAAAAAATTCAGTGGATAAAATCTAAAGTATCGGTGTAACAAATTTAAAATCAAATTTTTGATTTATCCAATGACTCACTTTTTTCCAGCTACATATTGGAGCAGAAAAACAAGAAAAATAACTTGTGTATCACTTCAACTTCTTCATTCTTCACAGGAAATCATGCATGTATTTTAATTCCCTGTGACTATTACAAATCTGTGTGTATAGGCATTGGTGGTATGGAAATTTAGGACTCAGAGTTAACTAGATCCTATAAAGCACATACTATTCTCATTTCTGATTTTTTGTTTAATGTATTTGAAGGCTAGGGCCTAAAACATACCATATAACGCAGAATAAATATAATCTAAAACACAAAAACTCACGTTCTGGTTTCATTCTTGTGTGACCTTTTTACCTCTTTTTAAGGTTAGCTCCAAACCTGGATTCCAGCACCTTAAAAGGGAAACTGCATCCATACAATGCAGACTGACTATGCTTGCTGGATATTAAGTGGCCAAACAAATGAACTCTGACCTGTTCTAAAGGCTAATAGCAAAACTGGATTACAACTTCTTAGTGGTAGGTTTCCCAATCGTGGACTTCAAAGGCAGCAGTCAAGCGGGTTTCCAACTTCACTGCGAATCACCGAAGACTGTATCTTGAACTTGTTCAATTTCAATACAATTTGAATACATATTTAAATAGCGTGACATTCTAAATAAGGATTTCTTTAAAAAATTATTAAAAGATTATTACAGCAAACACTATAAGAAATTATTCTATTGCTGGCATTGTAAGATATATTTGTAACACAGGTGTGGCAGATTATTAGGGTATGTGCCAATACGATTATGACTTCAGTCAAGCAAATTTATGAACGAGTATTAACAGTGCACTCACGTATAAATAGGGAGGAGTATAGTCAATGCACGTGACGTAAGCTAAGTTACCAACTGTGATAATTACACTCACTAATCATATCTATCATACTATAGCAAAATGCAAGGCACATCCTTTCAAGATAATCTCGAATATCCGCACGTTGATATGGTTAACGTGTGGTTATTCTTGAACCGGACAAACACTCGAGGAGAAATAGCCTGCAATATGCAGATGAAAAAGAACATGCATATGGATATGCAGGAGAGCTCTACGTTGTAGCCAGCACACCATTACCTCACTCTATAACTTCACAAAGTAGTGGCAACGTTAGTGATCAGTACCGGGATGCACCGAAATTCGACAGGTTTGCAAACAGGTAGCGGATAGAAATGCAAGCAGTTAACGTACAGTAATTAAGCTAACCCGACAGTTCTTGTATATATTTAGGCTATGTTAATCTAGCTGGCATCTAGTTATGGAACTCTCTGTCTATATGGCTAGGTAGCACTGGCAATCTAGCTACCCAAAACATGAGCAGGCTACTATAGTTAAACTTGCCGAGTGGTACATTAACGTTTAGCTATCGCTAGTATAGCTAACGTTGTGTATGCTAGCTTGATTTAACACAAACGTCACATTCTAGTTAGCACTGCGTGCGTTCGCATTAGAAGACAAGGGGCATGCAAGTTTTTTTTAGACCGTACATTAAACTAACCTACAGTTAACCGTGGCGAACATGTCCTTGATGTAACACTATAACAGCACTGTGCACGTTAGCTAGTTACTCAATTATTGCTAGCTATACATCAACCTTGAGCTCGATCCCCCTCCGCCTTCCTATCTCGTTCTCTCTCCCTGACACACACACATCCACGTTAAGTATAGTGAAGTTAACTTAATCTAGCCATCAACAGAGCACACGCCAACATGATCTAGCATTACACTTCGTTTTTCCACACTTACCAGTCTTTGCAGAATCATCTCCGTCCGAGACGAAGAGCCCAGGAGTCTTGGCTTCAGACCTTTTAACGCTCACCGTCACCAAGGCAAGACTAGTAGCCACCAATGCTATGTTCACTCAGTGTAGCGCTAGCCAGCTAAGTTACCAACAACGCCGCTCTTCGGGTTTGTCAAGCGAGTCATTGTAACGTTGGCGTTACGCGTTTGAGAGACATAGTAATGAAGAATGTTACCAGTACTTAGCAAGCTAATTTACCACATAGGCTAGCTATGTTGCTTGAAAATAACTGAATTACTATTGATAATAGCGACGAGGCACATGCAAATCTAAAACGTAACAATCCAATCGAGCAAATGCAACGTTTAAAAATCCAAATTTCCAGACATGGTAAGTATATATCTTTCTCTGTCTGACTCAAAAGCTCGTATAGCATTTCTCGTCTTCCGTTATAAGCACTACAGTTCAAACCAGATAGCTACATCCCCGGCTGCTCTTTCCCCTCCCTCTTGTTTTGCGTCTACAGGTTCTCTGTTACGTACGAACGCCTCCTCCCGACCAACTTTCTCCCTCTCAAAGCCGCCATAGTGGGGGAAAAACTTGCCGGGTGGTTTAGGACACAGGCGCTGCATAGATCCATTAGGCTAATTGTTTCAGTATGAGGATTTGCCGATCTAATGATCACTCCATGCACTCAATCAGATATTCCCGGTGACGTAATCGTCAAAGAAACTGCACTTCGCCTGCTCTGAACTGGTTGGTCTCCGTGAATCCAGTCAGAATATTTAATTCAGCGTTCTGCTCAGACATACATGCTGAAATTAAGACACTGTTGTAGTTGCATTCTATTGTATGATGTGTGTTATTAGGTTACTGCTCTCTATCTCGCATATGTAGGCTAATGAAATACATAGCCTATAACAATTCTGCAGCTTGGTAATACCAAATATTGCAGTTAAATGCAGCTTCAATTGTAATATTGCCTGCTGTAGCAAAGAAATTACATTATTCGCCTGTTGTAAGTCCTATATACATGCAATTTAAAATAAACGAATAAATGTGCACAACGGGATATTAAATGAGTTCTCACAATACACTGCACCGCTACGAAATAATGTTTGAAATTTAATTTAGAATGAACAAGGAGATACCGTTAGGCGTAGCCTACGTTTTACTCCATATCCCAGTACTTTCTCAACGTTGGTAGGCCTATGTTTGTTCCTTTAGCGTTCCGTACATGCATACAAATGAATTCGCAACGAGCACCGTGTTTGAGATGTTCAAGCCAATAAAAATACGAACAATTAAAGAAAACAAATTTTGGATCTTTAAATTGCTTTGAGAAGCAGGCTACGTTACCTGATATTTTCATGCACATTTCTGTCCCCAACCAACCACCTGTCTCCCGCTTGTCCTTTTATATCTCCACAGCTATGTTGGGGCAGTTGTAGGATGCACCACTGTAAATCATACTCTACTTTAGATGGCTTGGAAAATGTAGTGTCTTGCAGTACTCTCGATGCATTCATTCTCATGACACTGGGCAATGTCACCGAGGGTAGTAAGTGAATCAATACGAGGAAGGTCATCTTAACCGAGGATGTAAACCCTAACAGTTTCAGAGCTGCCTAGAAACGTAGGGCAGTTTCATATTTGTTTATTTGTTGATGTTACGGAACTAGCCCCCATTCGAATATGGCTGAGATAACAACTGTAAGAAAAAAACAAAAGGAAAAATAGACAATATTGGCAATAGGCTACGTATGCTTTTGGACCACTAAGACTCAGCTTTCGTTCTGAAGAAATGACAGATATACCACATATTCTACCCAGCTATAATTTGACTGCAAGTGTCAATAATTTCGATTCCACTTTGAACAATAATTAACGAGGGTGTTTTAGATGTGAAAGCAGGCAAAGTAAAGCGGGGAGGGGAAGATGCGATCTGCCGTCAATCGATGTCGTAGCCTATAGGAAGCTTCCGCGGAGCACTCGGCTAAACGAGTGCGATGTCATTGAGAGTCCTTGATTCAAGGTCACGCCGAAGCCGCAGTGCACGCAACTAGTCCGCGTTGCATTGCACGTTGTTCGCCACACAACAGCTATAGAAGAGATTAAACAAAAACGACAAGCTTAGTAAAATGGCCGAGTGTTTTTACGCATGCCATGTCATTAACGCTGTCATTATTTTAATGTAGGCTACATAAAATCTCTCTCTCTCTCTCTCTCTCTCTCACACACACACACACACACACACACAGATAACTATAATTTGGTAATCTCCCATCAATGTGATTTCTCTGAATTTGTTCACTGCTTGCTTGCTGGTGTAAATGGTTTTACAACCGAGTCATTAAATAGCGTTTAGGCATTGTTCAATCAGGAGGGTAAAGATCACTTTTACTGGTGAAAATAAACCTTCTACTAAAGTACAGTACTAAAAAATGTATACAAAATTTGCAGTCATTGGCCCATTACTTATATTGCTGCTTCAAAATATGAGGCTGTTTGCACTGGGAAGGTTAAGGCTTGTTTCTGTGTGAGAGAGATTCTGGACTGCTGTGTGGTCACACCCTTAATACTGTTGTGGACAACACAAGGTCATACTCTGACATTCAGAGATACTGAAACTAACACCACTAGTGCGGTGAAGTGCAATAATCAGTTAGGCTAAATCTTTCTAGCTCTCTCTTCAAATAGAGCCAACGTGTAGGATATGTCATAGACAAAGGAATCATTTAAACTTAAATTTCTTATTTAAAACTGGGAGTGAGGGTATGTATTTAGATACAATGTGTGTCTAGAACTTGAAAGTAGCATGCAGTACCGAGAGCACAAAACATTTTTGCAGCTTTATGGCAGGTTTTGCAGTATAAGGTTGTTTAAGCTTGTGATTTGCTTAGGGTCAACAACAATGCTGTGCATTTCTTTTTTATAACCCCAGACCACAATTTGTAGCTGCATTGAAGCTCCAAATCCCACATAACCATTTTAAAAGAGGTGATGAGAGTGTAGGTACAGGATTGGACCAGTGTTACATTACTGGTGCATTTGTCTTTTGTTCACTCACGCACACAAATATAAATCTAGAATAGAATTTAATTTGCCGCCTTGTTTCCCTCATTCATTACATATTTTAGCAAAACCATACAGAAATGTTCAGAAACAGAAAATGACAGCCTTGTATTGTAACATGGAAAACTTTGCCTTTTTCTATTACAAATAGCATTCTTAACATTTGAGTTCTGGTCAGCAGTTCAACGTATGAATTCAGTAATTAAATGGATTAGTAGTTTGTAGATATAAGTGCACTTTCGGGGGCTACCGGCTACATTTTGCATGGCAGTGCTTCTACTCCCTCTCGTGGGCATTCTATTGTACGACTTGGGGGAGATATGCGCAAATCTGGCGTCAGTGACGTCAGTAGTTATAATCTGTCCTCGAGCACAAGGTCACAGTCTCGCCCAATTTGGGACGTACATATACATATTTCAGTAAAATAACCAACTAGCGAACCAGTTATGCCGATAAAAATGAAAATGAATGAATAAGTAAATAAATGAATAAACACATAAATCGATAGATATGTAAATAAAATACTCATAACCATCATAACAATACATTAATAATGTACGAAAACACATAAAAGTACATCATAATAGCGTTAGTCTTGTAATTGTAAATTTCTTAAATATGAATAGCGCACACTATTTTAATGTAAATATAAATATAACGTGGCGTACACAGCAAATACAGTAGCCTTCTACATAATGGATACGGAGCAAAATTATTTGGGCGTTATGCAGTAGTTTTAAAAAAACCTACAAAACGGTTTCACCAGTTTGCACGCAAAATGAAAAATGATCAATAATGATTCTCGACACAGAAATCCAAAGTTGTACTTATTTCCAAATGTATGTCTGTGCGCTTGCGGGCGGGCTCGTACTTGTGTTAAAAACTGAACGCAGTGAGATGACGTGGCGTCCCTGTCTATATTTAGATTAAATTAACTCCAAAGGAAAAAAGGGGAAAGAAAAAAATCGTAGTTATTTATAACCAAGAAAGAAAAAAATTGCAATACCACAACCAACCGCCAGGTGTAATGCATTTAATATTTATGCACTTCTGAAAGGCACAAATTGTCTGCAAATGGTCGTATTCGAGTTAAAACAAGAAAAATTATTTAACTTGAACTGTCGTAATACTTTCATAATTATTTGGCAAAACAATCCGTGCCCTGAAGTCTTTCTGGGGGGGGGGGACCGCGTCTCCTTTTCACGTCCAAACTCTTTCGCCCTCTCCCTAGTACTTAAAGCAACACTTTAATTTTTGTGCAATTACAGCATTGCAACCGAAACCATAATAATGTTATAATGGGAAAGGGAGAGAGAACTGCAATAAACCCTCTTTGAAAGATTAACGATCCAGTAGTTCTGAACTGTAATTAGCAATGACACTATAAAGAGAGAGAACAGGAGAATAGGGTGGAGGAAACTGGCAAGGGAAAATTATTAAGAGTTGTATGAAAGTATGGGATTTAAAAGGCTAGAATGAACATGTTACAGAGAGAGACGGTATGAACAAAATTAACAAAACAAAATAAAGGCAGGTAAACAATTACTCAGTCAAGGTCATATACTCTGGGACTTAAAGTGTTTATGTTTTTTAACGATGCATGTCAGTCATGTTGCACAATAATTAATATTTAGTATACTGACCTATGTACTGACTATGTATCTGCATATGTGTGTTCACACATGCACGCACGCATACACACACACACACACACACACTCCCTTTCATCTTATGGAATGTGTACTGACCATGTGCTAGATGTTTAAATACATTTTCTAAAGTGGAAGGGGTGGAGAAATCCATTTTTGTGCGAGACATACTGAAAAGTCTTCAGGAGCGTATTAGTGTTGTGATATATAAATCTATCTTTTTCCAGGTGATAGACTGACTGACTGACTGACTGACTGACTGACTGACAGATAGATAGATATATAGATAGATAGATAGATAGATAGATAGATATATAGATATTTTACCATCTAAATAATCAGACTATTTATAATATGAGCAATGAGAGAGAGGGGGGACGGAGCGAAGATTATCTGTGTTATTTGAATATTTGAAAGATGGATACACCCACACACTCGACACAGTAACTCTCTCTCTCTCTCTCTCTCTCTCTCTCTCTCTCTCCCTCGCTACCACTTTTCAAGCTACTGCAAACCGTGTGCTCACGCGGATCTGGAACTCTTTCCCCTTGAAATCTGAACGATGACAAAATTAAAATATTACTGATTTCTGCTTGGACGCGGCTTCACTGTGGCGAAAAGGCCTGATGAGAAAGAGAGGATTTTTTTCATATTTTAATTCATCTACCTACGGGGATTGTATTCAACCTCAATTGAATAAAAATCGTCCGCTTTTTGTTCCTTTCTTCCTGAAAATCTCAGAAGCATTTTCCCCCGCGGTAAAGTCCTTTCTCTGCACAGTTGAGTATTTCTTTTGTTTTAAGTTTCTGTGTGTAGCCTATACTGTCATATACCGCTACCACCAGCTTCTTTAACTGCTAATAATAATATCGTAAAACCTAAAGTTACTTTTTAAATGCTTCACAGGCACATATTATGTAACTTCATTGTATAGTTCGGCGTCTAATTGAAGGAAAACGGAGCGTAACTTCCGTCATTGAAATGTTTCTCGCTAAACGCTACATCAAATAGAATTTATGGAAAAAATAATTATGCATTCTGTAGCGACGATTGGGCCCTTTGTTATAAATCTCCTGTATATGCAACAGTAAAAAAAAAATTAGATAAAAACATCTATGCAATTTAATCATTTTCCTTTGTTTTAACGTGTGCGCGGAATGGTGTTGGCAAGCTGGTACCTCAAACCCGTTGTTCTTACAGTAACGGTATGTATGTAACAGGGTAGATTTATGTCACATAGGAGCTTTACTTTCCGAGTTAATGATCATTCTGAGTGTTATACAAACCGACTTTAATCTTAATAATGATACAACATAAAAAAATTGACAAACTATATTTAAAACACATGAACTTTTTGCAAGTGCATCATAACTAATATATGCTGTGTGGACTTAAAAAAAAACCAGAACACAACATAAGTCTTAAACACGTTTAAAATAAGTGCATAAAAGTAGGTTTTCAATGTAGTAGCCTAATTCCCCGATCTTGCGGAGCCTATTGGTAGTTAAGTGACTCAAAACATAGCTGCAGGTCAGTGGCTCTTCATAGTACTCCACAATTACAACAAAACTTCTCAGATTTAGTAGGCTGAATAAGCCCTAAATACCTCTGGGGAAACTGAGTGAGGAGGCTGGGTAGTACGTCGGGTCGAGCCAGACAATAGTGTTTTTATTGTATTTTTCCCACTTCTTATGATTTTGTCTTACTACTTAGTCACACAGCCAATCAAACTGTAATTACAAAATTTAATAAGTAAAAGGAAAATGGTCGCGTCAAAACCTCAGAGAATGTGGTTCACGCACCTGGCCGTGCTCCTGCTCGAGCTGCTTGGCACCGTACAAGGTTTTTCCACGTGCCAGTCTTTCGACTTGGACGATTACAAGTCTAAGCGAATTGAGGCTGTGAGGGGACAGATTCTCAGTAAGCTGCGCATTCGGGGGGTACCCGAACCCGACAAGAGCCCGCCACCCGAAGATGTGCCCCTGGAGGTAATGCTGCTCTATAACAGCACCCGGGAGTTATTGAAGGAGCGCGCGCAGCAGGCCGAATCAGCCTGCGAACGTGAAAGCAGCGAGGAGGATTACTATGCTAAGGAAGTACAGCGTGTGGACTTGCAGCCACCTAGGATTGATACGAGTGAGTCAAATTCATAAGCCGAATGCATTGTATTTTATTTAAGATTTTTCCTACAATGTAGACTACTTATTAGAAAGACTGTCTAGGGAGCATTCAACAGCATGGTGGAAACAGAATCTGCTGCTTTTCCCTTTGTTCCCTTGAGGTTCAAACAAGTCATATTTAAATAAACCGACTGTTATGGTTATGTTATGTTGTTATGTTATGGTTGAGATTGGCAGCTTTGGATAAAAACGTCTGCCAAAGAAATGGAATGTAAATGTTATGCAGCTTGGAAACACACCTCCAAAAATTGTACAGTAATTGTCCTGGCCCTCAAAAAGTGAAACATTTTATGTGTTAGCATGAAGGAGGAAGAAAATCCCTTTCGAATTAAAGATAGCAATGAATGCTCCCACCACCATCACCTTTGCTTATTGCCAATGTTGAGCATATTTGCAGTAATGTATAGATTAGTAGAACATCTCATTTGATTCATTTTCTTTTAGCTAAGAGTCACAAAATCTTGATTTGTTTCAGTGAGATAGTGTATTTCATTCTCAATTTGTGCCACCTCTCTCATATACAGATGTGATCAACAGTGGCCCCCCTAGCCCATATTTTCGGATATTGAGGTTTGATGTCACTCAGGTGGAGAGGAACTCTAGTACGCTTGTCAAGGCAGAGTTCAGGATCTACCGTGTACCAAACCCTGGTGCCAATGCTTTAGAACAAAGGATAGAGATATACCAGGTACAGAACTTACATTCATGCACAAAACAACTTTTCTGCCACCTGTATTTCACCATTGACTAAGCAGTGTCTTGATGTAAATAGCGTTTGTGTCATTGCCTCTGTCTCCCTTTGCAAGCTTTTGAAGTCCCGTGACGCAGCGGCCCCTTCACAACGCTACATTGACTCCCGCACCGTACGTCCACGTGCCAAGGGGTCATGGCTGTCCGTCGATATCACTGACACTGTCAAGGAATGGCTGACTCACAGAGGTGAGGAACTGAGACTTCGGGGCTAAGTCAGCTTTTCTAGTTATGGGGACAATGGTCAGACATTTCTGCTCTGCTTCTGTGCAAAATCACAATGCATTCATTTAAATTATGTTGCGTGGTCATCGTTGATGAATATGTAATATTTATTTACAAGATTGTTTCTCAGGCACCATTTTTTTCACTGGCAACCTTACCCAGACTGACTGAGAAAGCTTTTACATTACATCATGTCCATTCATACAGCCGCATATTCGGCAATGCAAGTGATTTTTTCAGCAGCCCCGCGACTGCACCACACTCCTCTCCCCAGTCGCAACAATGTTCTGCCTTATTTTTTCTTTTTTCAGCCTCCCATCTTATCCCTTTCTTTTTCTATGAACCCTCCAACCCACCCTCCCACCCACGCAGAAGCACACTACGCACCTCACACACACACATGCTCAAACACACCTCTCTTTAACTCCCTCCCTTTCTTTGCAGTTTCCCTCGTTCACGCGCTCTCTCTTCCTTAGATAGGAACCTGGGGCTGAAGCTAAGTGTCCACTGTCCGTGCTGCACCTTTGTCCCTTCCACCAACAACATTGTGCCCAACAAGAGCGAGGAACTGGATGCCCGCTTTGCAGGTTGGTGTGTGGTCAATGTAGAGGTCCTTGTGAGCCCCTACGAGAGTTGAAAAGTTGTCACAGTGCTTTGTGTGAGGCCTAGGTCACGTGGTCATTTTTAAATTCCATTTGTCACATGAAGATTGTGTGTTCTGTGTGGGTGTCACAGTGCCATGCACTTGCCTGATGGCCTCGCTAATACTGGGGAAATGGAGATAATGGTGGGGGTCATATTCAAGTTTGAAACGGTTGAATACTGTGGTAATATGTTGGGGCGTAACCCCTGTGTAACTGGCGTATTCCGGTTCACTCCCTAACAGGTATTGACGATGATTTAATCAAGCAGTTAAAGAAACCAGGGGCTGTCAAAGGTCAGATAGAGTTCAGCACCAAGACACCGCACCTTATTCTCACTCTGCTGCCAAGTGACAGGCTGGAGAACCCTGGCAAGAAGAACCGCAAGAAGAGAGCAGCAGCTGACAACCCCACTTGCTCCCGGTACAATTATTTTACTGTGTGCACATGATGCATATTCTGTTACTAATCAGCGTTAAAAAGTATTTTCACCAGAATGCCCTAAAGCTTATCTTAAAACCTGCCGCATGACAACACCAGTGTATGTAGTTCACCCTACATACACAGGGTTAAGGGATATCTCTGTATGCTTTTATACGGGTTGGCAAGTGTGTCTCTGTGACTGTCTCTTCCATTTAGAAATGCTGATCAGAGTTGCTGTCTCCGATCCTTGTACATTGACTTCCGACGTGACCTGAACTGGAAGTGGATTCATGAGCCCAAGGGCTACAAGGCTAATTTCTGTGCTGGAACCTGCCCCTACTTGTGGAGTGCAGACAATCATTACAACATGGTTAGTAATTCCCCGTTCATGCCGAAACTTTGTGCTGGATTGGGTCTGAGGACAGAATAATAGGAAGGGGCTTACTTAGGTGGAATTTGGCGTTGAAATATGTATAGCCTATAATTACATTTCATAATGTTATTCTTGGCAGAGACAAAAAGTAGGAGCCCTTCTAATAACAAAACAAAGGCATGTATATTTTTTGTGTGCCATCATCAAGTTGGCCTGATATTCTTTTGCATGTGCATTTAAGTTAATGCACATTTAAGGGCTTCGTCTTTTACATCAATGTGGGATCTCTGTCTTGAATTTTTTTATTATTCAATTTCCCCATGCCCGTAGGATATTCATTCAACTGAATTTTATACACATGGCTGGATGGCTGTAGGCATTGTTTTCACAGCAAATGGTGCTCTTTTTCCCCCACTCCTGGAGTGTCATTTATACTGTCTCAGTCCCTATTTTTTCTAAATTTACCAAGTGAACTATGCAGAAAAGAGGCGAGCAGGAATTCTTGTCTGTTTATTTTTTAACAGAACAAGACATAGCATTACATGTGCCAGTAGCACTCGTAAATGATGGACAGCTGAACAACCAAATAAACACTGGCTAGCTCTCGGTATAGAATTGGTATAGCAGCAATGCATTTAACTGATATGGTATTCCTCTGGCAGCTGAATCCTCATCTATTGCGCTTCTGTCTGTGTGCTTTAACTAAAGTAGTCCTTTGGCTTATTTAACTAGTAGTTTTGCCTGTTTGTCAGCAGACTGGTGCTTTGATGACCTTGGCCTCTTCCGGGTCTGTTTTAATTCTGTTTTTTATATCTGCTTGATTTAGGTTTAGGCACCGTAAATCTTTGAGCTAGACGACTCACTTTTTTTTAAATCACTCCCATGTTATTATCTTGTGTTTTTTATGAGGCCTTGCATAGAGTGCACTGTCTCTTCCTTCAGGTCAGTGAATCACTAGAGCAAGGGCATTAACCTCCATCTGGATTTGTGCTTTAGCTTTTCGAGTATATATATTTTTTAGAAATATAAACATAAAAGTTTCACTTATGGTTACTGCACAGTTATGGTAATTGTGAATTAGAGGTTTATTAGCATCCACTGACCAAACCTCAATGATAATGAGAACACTCATTTGTCACTGCATTTCAAAAGTCTTTGTACATTTACTGGCAGAGCATGAAAGCATTCCTTCTCCTTTTATGTCTGTAACCGTGCTCGCCAGAGACATATTTATTTATTCTTTTTTAAGAACCACATTCATAAGTTGATTTCAGTTGATCTCCAAATTACCAGCCGGGTATTCTTTTGATGACTGGTCCTAGTAATGTTTTGTAAAAATGATACAGATTTTTTACCCTTTTAAGAAAGAAGCAGTCTTCCATTTTCCATTGGGTTAGATGCATTTTGCAAATTAGGTGGTCCATCATATTTGAACTCTCACACAGAGACAGAGACTAATCAATCACATGCTATTTGAACGCCTGCCAGTAACCGCCATTCTGAGATGAAACGACAGTCGGTGAAAGATGCAGCCCACATGTGGATGCGGCCACTGCCTGTCACAATGACTCTAAAGCCCGCACTCCATAACTTTGTTTTTATAGATGGCCCCTTTTGACAGCCTGCCTCTCCCTCTTGCGCTGTCTCCCGCAGATCTTGCCCCTTTACAACAAACTGAACCCCGAGGCGTCCGCCTCCCCGTGCTGCGTTCCCCAGGAGCTGGAGCCCCTCACCATCGTCTACTTCATGGGTCGCACTCCCCGCGTCGAGCAGCTCTCCAACATGGTGGTCAAGTCCTGCAAGTGCCGCTGACGTAGGGCACGGCGGGCCCCGGGAGGAAGTGGGGGAGGGGGGGGCGTGTGCGGTGGCGGGTGGCAGGTGAAGGGAAGATGGTGAGGCTGAGGTGGGGGCGGTACTGAGTGAGGTGAACGTCAGGGACAGGACGGGGAGGCGGTGTTCCAGCATGCTGCGGTGCTAAGCTGACGTTGCGGCGGAAGCTAGAGTAGCACCGCCGCAACGTGAATCAAAAGGTTCTGCTGACAGATGGAATGGGGAAGAGAGGGAATGTGGAGGTTCGGCTGGGAGGCATTCATTTGAGGATTTCTCTGTCTCGCACCTTCTTTTTTTTTTCTGTTCCTCACGTACGTTGACAACTTAAGATATTTACAAGAAGTTTAACTGGCTACAGTGCTCAAGGAAGTGCAAACAGTCCTCTTATTTCAAAATGTTTAGCTTTAACAGAAAAAGCAATATCTGGTCAATTTGGGGTCAGTATTCCTACAATAATCCTGTAGTACTGTAGCATAATCCAGCTTTGGTTCCTGTATGATGTGGTCATGGTTATGACAAGTAAGAATTTCCGTACTGTTATCAAAATTACACAGTAAAAATATTGTTTTCTTCTGCAATTAGTATTTCCTGCTTAATCAGTCACATCAGGGTATGGAGCATTCCTGGAATTCCTTTTGGCTAAAGCTAAGAACCGAAGCACCAGGTTTTTAAAAAAGTAAATAAACCATTCCCAGAACTATTCACCTTGCTTCTCCAAACAAAATTCAACCAAATTACGTTGTTTAGTCCGTGCTCTGAAAAAAGAAAATCAGTACTAAACAAAGAACAGTGCAGAGTACACAACACCAATAACTTGCCATGTAAATAAACTGCTTACAGCTGCATTGTAGAAAGTTCATTCTTTAAAGGCATTTACAGCTCTATGAAATGGTGAAGGGTGAATTTTCCTGCCAGACAGAAGGGGACAGTGTGTTCGTCTTCCTGAATACTGTATACACTTTCAGAAACTGTAAATAGTGTAGCCAGTCAAAATAAAGTGGTATTTATGTTCAACACGTGTCATTTTCTATATTACACATCAGTGTGTGAGTAGGGGTAGTGGTGGCTGGAGGGGGTGTGAGAGGCTGGAGGCGGTGGTGGTGGTGGTGGGGGGGGGGGTGTAGCTTTACCCAGGCCCAGAAATAAGAACTACAATTTGTTATAAATAAAGTTTTGAGAATTTGGAAATTCTGCTGGTTCTGAAGTATTTGGACTTACATAATGGGCTGAACTGAGAATAAGCAGCATGAAGACCCGGCCAGGGAGCAAGTTCAGCTCTTAATGGTTTGAGGTTAGAGAGACAGAGAAGAAAAGACAGTAAAGTAAAAATAAATACAGAAAGAATAGCCCAGCCAATTTAGTGATTCAGACTGAACCAGCCCAAAAGAAAGAGCTCAGAAAAAGTGCTGAAGTAAATTTGAAATATTTGCCTGTGAAGCAATGTAATATGAACATTATTATTTTAATAAATACAGAATATACTGAATCATACCAAATTAAAGACTGTTAGACCCATTCGAGAGATTTGGAGAAATTCATGCATGTCACTGATGAGAATTTCAAGGTTCTATAAATAAGACAACAGTGAATTAGATAATTACTCTGAATTACAGTTTTAAAAAACTGTAAGTTTAAAAAAATATAAGACTGTAACTTATCTTACAGGGACATTATCAATTTCTTGCACTTCAATGGCAAGAAAAGAATACCACTTGATAAAGTAAAACTTCAACTTCAAACAACAACTTCAAAGTTGTTACCAACATTGAAATTCAGGTCCTGCCAGTGCGAAGCACATAGGCCTGTTTTACCCCAAATGGGAGCCAAGGGCAGTAGAGACGGGTGGATGCAAGAGCGTGGCTTAAATGCAGGGCCCTGCCAGCTCGCTGTGGTCGGGGTTCGAAGGTTTTCGGCGTAAACAGGATGTGAGCGATTCCCAGACACCGACCGCTCACGGAAAGCCAGATTTATACGTTTGGGTAGTAGGGTTTGCGGTGTGGACAGAGAGAAAGAGAAAGAAAGAGAAAGAGTTAGTGAGTCAGACAACATTGCGGGTTAGTTGCCATTTATGGATGTCAGAATGTTTACATATGCATCTGTACAGTATCAACGGCTGTGTGCTGTAGTCTAGGAGGTGTGTGTGTGTGATTCTGCATGCCTGCTAACCATAAGGTTGGAGTTATTTCGGGAGTCCAATCGCATTATATTCATGCAGACAATAGCCTCGTGCTTATTCAGTGCTTGCAAATTTACATTTCGCACACTCATACAGCTGTGTTTTTGGCAGGACCAACTTAAGTAGCAGCTGTATTTCTTATTTTAGGATGCAAAAAAAATGCATACCTCGGATTCATCCTCCATAATCACTACACCATGCTGTTTGAGTGCCTGCATTTCGCCTGTTTTTCAGTTCTAGATGTGCGCACATGTGCGAGTGTATTTGTGTCTGCTTTGCGAACGCGTACTTCTCTGCCTAAATGTTTACTTTCCTGTGATGTTGTGTCTGGCTTCTCCGTGGGTCAGGTGAAAGAGAAACAGAGAGTGGGTTCTTGTGTGTGACTAACAGAGGAGAATTCATGCTGACCAATGGCCCCCTTCACTTCGTTGCCCTGCGAAAACAACCTGACTGTTTACCGGACAGGAAGGTGGGAAGGTGAGATGGGAGCAAGTTGGGAGGGGCAAAGGTAGGGGGGAACGTGTCACTCTGATGAGCTGTCCACGGTAAAACCAGGGAATAGACTGGGGCTAGACCTTGTGGCTTGTTTGAAAGGAGTGGTGTGTATTTGGAGCGTGGGGATTGATTGTACACACAAGAAAGGTCAACTCTGAAATATAGTGAACTACATTTTTCAGGTTAATATCTAGACAAGGTCTGTGATGCTTTAGGAGCAAATGCAGGCCTTCTAGTCATCTGCAGAAGAAACAAGCGAAGGGTGTGGAGGGTGGGGCCACTTTCACCTGATCATATTTCTTTTAAGTTGAGTGTAGGAAAGGAGAGAACTGCATGATTTGGGTGTGCATGAGGGATGTGCTATATAATAAGTGTTCCTGTTGCATTATAAGTACCTATATTATTTTAGATCCAGTACCTATACCGGGCAATGAATGCCCGTTGACCTGTATGGAAAGGGACAATTAGTAGCCAAACGGTCAAGTTAAAGAGAAAGAATGGATTAGGGATAGACACATTCTGGTAGGCTGGTCTAGATAAAAAAATGACAGAAAAGTAAACAGTTGAGGAAGAACAGATTGCAACCTGACTGTGAAATACTGTCATTCTTCCCCTAAACAGAACTTGTTTGAAGCTGGATCCATGGAAAAATGCTGTTACATTCTGCTTAAATACTATCTATTTTCTAAATTTTCTGCAACATCTCTGCTGAAAATGTCTACATTGATGGCTGATGGTCTAGTGCTATTTAAATTCTATTATGGCTGTTTACTTTCTTTTTTTATTGTTGTTAATGTGAGAATTTGCGTTTGCCTTGCCAAACGCGTGAGGCTGTGCACTGCTTCTGCCTCGGGCGGCCATCTTAGGGAAACGCACCTCCCCCTCCCTTTTGGATGTAGTCCTGGGCGCTCCTCCCCACAGGCTTGCACAGAGGTTTCTGGCTTCTCCCTCCCTTTCGTGAAGGAAGTGCATTGCATTCAGGTCTCTGGCGATATTAAGTTAAGTGAATATATGTTAAGTGAAAGAATGTAAGTCACCGTTTAAACAAAAAAAAAGTTAATGTATGGCGAAAACAAAAACATAGTCATTATGCAAAGGTATAAATATCTACTGGGACTTGCAGTGCCACATGGCATAATAAATTTACTCTCGCTATCTTCAAAATTACTATTATCTAGAATAATGAGTACCAATCTAGAATAAATACATGTTATCTTGATTATTAAGGGATGCCAAATTCCTGGGTTGACTAACCCTGTTTTATTGTTTCATGTCTATGCATCCTTAAAGATCGTAAAGAAGCCCTGAGTCAGAGGTTTGGTTTAGACTACCATAGCTCCATAAAAATATAGGACTGCTCACGGATTTATGCAGAACTTTTAATATAATTGAAGTAGATTTTTGGAGAATCTATTGTAGTTGTGGGTTTATAAAAAACAGATATGTCTTTTCAAGGCAGCAACATGAATTATTTTTTAAACTTTTTTTTTAACTAATGTAATTTGGCTTCGAAAGTTAAATAGCTTGTAGAGAGAAAACAAGCAGCCAACATTGTATGAATTTGTGACATGTTTATTATCACTGTAATATATTAAAAATGAAATGTCTATAGCACTTGATAACCACTTCTGTCTTGGTATATATAAGGTATTCAAAGTTTAAAACAAGTATTATGTTCCTTTTTTAAATATAGCATCGATGTTTTCAGATAAGTCCAAATGATCTTCAAAATCATAAAATTCATTCCATATAGATTTAAAAAGAAACAGTTGGCTTTTTTCATTTGCAGATGTTCAAAAAGCTTCATTGTACCCAGTATGCAATTGTCTTCCATATTATTCAGGACAGATATACAGAAGGAATTCTGATTGGAAGCTTAACAGTAAATTACTATTATCAATGCATTGTCATAATGGCTTTCCAGGAAAACTTTGTGTAGATGTTTCATAACAAATCAACATGTGGAGTTATAAAGCACACTGCCACCTAACATATGAAAATGAAATTATATTATACTAATACAATTTCAGTTTAAGTTTTGTTACTCCTCTTTTCAGCATTTTGTAATACCCTTTGCAAAGATAAAACAACTGAGTTATCTTCTGTAGTATCTTTTACTGTTCATCCATGCAGAATCTTTTAGGCTGTACTTGTTGACTGCCCTGTTCAATTAATACCACATATTTCTTTTTTTTTTGTTGCCATTTTTCTACTATTTTCTCCCCAATTTAGTCGTTATACCAATTCCCCGTGTGTATCACAGTCCTGGTCGATGTGCTATCCTCTGTCAGTCTGGGGAGGGTGTAGACTGCCACATGCCTCCTCTGATACATGTGGAGTCGCCAGCCGCTTCTTTTCACCTGACAGCTAGGAGTTTCACTGGGAAAACCACATATTTCATTTTTTATGTTGATTGCCCACAGTAAGAGGCTTTATCTGGCAACTTATTGGCAAATAGGAGGCATTTGATGGTACATTTAGCGATGTTGTGTCTCTGTGATGTAGCAAAGTTTTGTCAATCTCCAATGGTGGTCCGTGGAGTTTTATTTGCCTTCAAAATCATTTGTTTCACAGTGGAGGCAAGCTCCGCTTGCATCCTCCATCAAGCAAGTTTACTACTGTGCCAGTGGTTTAAAATTTCTTTATTATTGATCTAATAATGGAAAAAGTGTCATCTTTAATTTCTTAATTATTCATTTGTAACCATTTGAGGTTGAACAACCCTTTGTCTTTCATGTTCTCAGAGTTCTTTGCCTTTTCGCCTTGGTGACACACAGTATGACACGTCACCTCATTTCCAAATCACACATCATCACTGCTGGTTTAAAATGAATATCCAGTGTGTTGTAACATTTGAAAGGTTTAATTTCATGAGAAGGACATAGCTCAAGACATTCAAATCAGTCACATGTGAATCCCAGTATTACAGTAGCTTTGATGTTTAGAACAATAATATGTAGCCATGATTTCTGCATTTACTTTGACAAAAATGTTTTGAAAATACTTCACATTCCTCTCCACTGCTCCGGCACATTTCATCTTCATGTCTTTTCTGCAAAGTATAAGAGAGACATTTTCCTCTGTCAAGTTGTGAGCAATTACGGTATATTTTAATCATATATTTAAAATATGATTGTTGATGTATATGTATCATACCTTGAGCACAGTTTGGAAATAGGATGGGTGGGAAAAGATTAATCAGTAAATCTCGTTCTTCAGAGCTAAATGAAACATTATCTGTACTCACAGCAGCTGTACAGCTTCTTGATCCTCAGAATGTCCCCCCTGGACATACTTCTCCTCTGTCCAATAGATTGGTTTGGGTTGGGTACGGGAGTTATAGTGTCCATTCCATTGGTTGAGAAAGCAGTTCTAGAGAAGTGGAAGGAGAACACATGATCTGTGTTAAATGTCAAATTCAGTACTAACTGGATGTAGCTATAATGTGAATCTGTCCTTTTTCTTACCTTCCATAATGCATGATAGAAGTGTAGTCATATGGAGTATTCAGATTATTAGTGTCTTGTGTCTGAAAGTTGTAGATGGTGTCTGTTAAAAGAAACAGATACTTTGTTAGCTGTTTGTTACATTATTTGCACAGGACAAGTATATTGTCCTGTACAAATAACTGTAAAAATCATGTTGACCATATCAGTGCAATTTCCTCCTATATCTAATTGGATGAAAGGACTTACGTGGTGCAACATTCTCCCAGTTGATTCTGACGTATTCGTCCCGGTCGCTCCTTGTGTGCTCATGATAGAAACCCAGTGCATGGTTCAGCTCATGCTGAATGATACCGTGGTAAACACAACCATATCTGGCCAGAGACACTACCTGCTTGCCACCAGTTCTCCCCAGATAGGAATAACAGCTGAAAGGAAATAGAAGGTCACCATTTCAATGTAGCCAGGCACACCAAATGAAATCTAAGTAGTATTTTCTTTCCATTGATCCCGCCATTGGCGTAAATGAGCTCACCCATCTCTGCTCTCAATACTGATGAAGTCTCTCTGACTTGACCGGGGAACAAAGCGAATGCAGGTTTCTGTGTTGAAGGTCTTCATGGCATTTTCAATCCGCTTCTTCTGATAATATGCTGTAATGCAGAATCATCCAAAAATAGACATGAATTACATACTCATGGACAGCATTAATATAAATAATGATCACTGGATCTGACCTCTGATTTTCTTTAACAGCAAAGGTTTGTAAAATGTATACTTAATAGACTACTATTGCTGGCTTATTGAGTATGTTTGATGTATTGCCCCAAAATAATTCAGTTGTGTAAAATATTATAACTCTTTTAGTATTAGCACCAGGGGGTTCTCAATGTATGTATAAATACAAATATTCCTTCACTTACAGAATCCATTGCTCACAGTGTAAGGCACTTCAACAAGTCCATCTAAGGATTTCCTCCATAAGCATTGGTTATTCCAGCACTTCATGGCATTTCTGGTGTTTGATACAATCAGGTCTCCCTCCATCAGTATCTCGCTGGACCCTTGTAGAGACAGCACACAGTCATTCAGAGCCTCCTGGCATTTTTAAAAAGAACTGAAAATGTCTCACTGGACTCTTTGTCCAAAACAAAGCCATTTAGAGGATCACAGGTTACTTTGCTGAGAATTCTGAACATTTAACAAAATGGCCATTTTATATTCTGATTTCTCATTCATATTTGTGGAACCTTTAGCAGCATACTAGAATTGTAGCCGTATAATAATGAACATTTTTACGTTTTTAACAAAAAAATTTAAAAAAATATAACACTAACCATTGTTGGATTGTAGAATGCTTGTAGTGATATCCACATCATCAGGATCCTCTATTTGGATAGCTTTGAAACACAAGAATTGAAAACATTCTTTTTAACCCTGACCTCTTACTTGCAAATCAGTACTTACAGAAACAATGCCACATGGAATCAGAACATCAGGTACAGAATTATTTTATTGCCGATGAATTACTCACAAATTAGTGGAGAATCATCCGCTTCACTTCCAAGGTCCTAAAGAAGAAAGGGAGGCAGATGCTCAGTTAATAAAATTGAACACATATTTGAGGTGAGAGTTGAGGGAATCTTTCCACTGTGTTTAGTGGACCATCTCTTACCACGAGGGGATGTGCCTGTGAGAGGCTCAGCAGCAGAGCTAGGATGGTGGAGGTGAGTCTCTGGTCCATCTTCTGTCAGCGTTTGGAGATACTCAGGACGGTTCCCTCACGATGAGCTGATGTCTGAGATCTGTCAGGCCCTGTCTTTTATACAACCTCAGCTTGTAGGTGTGCCTGCAAGGGGATCAGGGATTACAGCCAATTCTCCACACCCAAAATTAGCTTTTAAGAGGGAGCAAACTAAACTAATTTCCCACATTTCAATGAAACTTGTAATTGTTATGCCTCAATTTGTTTACATGATAAGCTGGTAAGATCAAGAAAACCAACCGTCTCCCACAAAACACACAGGTCTTGTATAAAGTACGTTTGAAGTGCTTATTATGTAGACCTCTTTTCTTGTTGTAATCCTTAAGAACTTCTACATGCCTAATCCCTTCGGTTATAATTGAGTGTTGAATTCTTGGGCAGGTTGTCAGTTTATGTTCGTCTTCTGCAGTACACTTAAGTCTGTGAACAGTTGAAAATGCGATGTTTGACAGACAAATTTTTACAAAATAAATTGTGATTTTAAAGTGTCCAAATTGTTTTATGAGGGCGGGTAAGAGGCTAAACTTCAGAAATTACAGCAGAGGAAGAAAATAATCATCAAGATAAAACTGCAGAAATGAATTAATAAAGTACATCAAAGAATCAGACTATTTTATGCAATCCTGTCATTGACTGCAAGATTAGTCCATGTGTGTGTAGCAATGCCATTATTTCACAAACCTGCGTAGTTGGTTTATCGGAAAATAATACATACAGCTTTATACCAAATGGTAATTGAGTTATTTCCATGAACCTTCAATGTGTCAGAAATGAATTTGTTGAATTTAATATTATTACTTTCAGAAAATCCTGCTGCAGATCTGTCTCTAAACAAGTCTGGCACAAGAGTCTTTGACTAACAGAGGAAGAGATAAAATGGTTTTCAGCTTTATTCCTGTGTATTTTAATTAGCAACCTCAAATATTATGGAACATAGCAAGGAAACATATAATTTCTGAGCACAAATATGGAAGCCCCATTTTACAGCTTCACCAGTCACTTGTATTTGGTAAAGATGGCCTCCTAAAGGTACAGTTTTGGTTGGTTATTTCTTCCAATGCTTCTTAACTCATAATGAGTGCAGCTTCAGATCATTTTCAGTGTGGAAAGAGATGCCCATTGCATTACGATAAACAATTATTATGTCACAGGACGCTTGGTATTTATTATCAACTAAACCAACTAAAGGAACAGGTACTTTGTACAACCATTCCCACCTTTGTGTGGAATCCAATTCTAACCATGGCAGGTCTATTTCTTGCAGTCAAACAGGACAGTAAATACAGTGGGCTCGATAATGTTTGGGCCAAATAATTTTTTTTATCTTGATTTGGCTCTGTACTCTACAATTTTAGATATGTAATCAAATGTGCAGATTTTCAACTTTTATTAAACCGCCTCTCATTTTTTTTTAAATTAAAAAAATGTATTACAAATTAGTAAGAACAAAATACATTAATACAATCTACCAAAAAAAAGGAAAGGGGGTGGAGTGCATAGTATCATATGCATGGTACTGTATATGGGCTCCCCACCACCTTCCATCTGTGAAATACGGTGGTGGGGGTGTCATGCGTTGCCTTGTATTGTTTGTAATTGCTAACATGTGTGTCTTCTTTTGTTGAAACTTAATTTACACAGTATGAAAAAACGGTGTTTCAGTTGTGAAAATGAAAGGCCATGTGAATCAGTGTTTTAAGGAAAGCACAAAAATCTGATAACTTGCAAATGTATGGCTGCCACAGGTACTGGCTCACCTATCTTCATTGATGATGTAACTGCAGAATGAATTCTGAAGTGCACAGAGGCATCTTATCTGCTTAAGTTCAACCAAGTGCCTCCAAACTCATTGGATGACGCTTCACTCTACAGAAAGGCAATGATCCCAACAATACTGCTAAAGCAACAAAGGAGCTTTTCAAATCCAAAAACTGGGAATTTCATTCATTCTGGGTAGTCATTGACCTGATCTGAATTCAACTGAACGTGCAATTCACATGCTGAAGAGAAAACTTAAGGCAACTAGCAAGCAAGAACAAGCAAGAGCTGAAGATGGCTGCAGTACAGGCCTGGCAGAGCATCACCAGAGAATGGATACTCAGCACTTGGTGATGTCTCTGTTGGAGCTGATGGACACAGTCAGAAGCTCCTGATAAAACTTCTCCATTGTGTTTAGCAATAACACAGACATTTAATAAATTATTCAGTTCAACTGTAATGGCATTTACATCTCATATTTCATTCATTTCTGCAGGGTCCCTTCCATGTCATTTTAAACACACAAAGAGAAATTGTGTATAATTAAACTCAAAAATATAAGTGGACATACTTTTTGTGGTTCTTGGTAGTATTTAATTTCTACCTGTATATTTGTTGTATTTCAGTTCTATTTACTTCAATAATGACACCATTGGTAACTCTATATGACCCAAAAACCAAAATCCTCACCATCTTCAGCATCACAAATTGCCAGGATTATTACCATTGCCAGGCTAAAATTATAAAAGCTATTGAGAGACAATTGTCTTTTGTACTTTTTCAATATTTTATCTGTAGTGGATGGGTGAAATTTATTTAAGCAGAACTTAAATAGCTCAAAATATGAGCATTTTGGTACAAATTGGTAATGTTAGTTTATTTGTAAAATTTGTAGAAATCTTTTGTGCTAAGTGTCCACTCCCCTTGATTGAGTAACCTCTAAGCAAACCAGTATTGTTTCTGCCATTTATTTTACTTGTTCATTTTCTTTCTTTGGAATTAAGGTGCATAATATATTCTCTGTTCTTGCGTTGCCTTGTATTGTTTGGTTATGGTTATACACTTTGTTGTACGTCGCTCTGGATAAGAGCGTCTGCCAAATGCCTGTAATGTAATGTTTGTAATTGCTAACATGTGTGTCTTCTTTTGTTGAAACTTAATTTACACAGTATAAAAAAACGATGTTTCAGTTGTGAAAATGAAAGGCCATGTGAATCAGTGTTTTAAGGAAAGCACAAAAATCTGATAACTTGCAGATACATTTGAAGGAAACATTTCTATTGTTTGAATGGGACAAATCATAAATCATCTCTGGGAAGAAAAATGAATTGCTAATGTGATTTAATATGCATAAGATTTCATAATTTAGTAACATTCATTCAGTACATTAAAACATTACATGCAAATTCACATTGTTACAATAACTGTGATAAACAGAACAAAGGATTTTTGCAGGCGTGAATGTTCTGCATTTCTTCTGGCAAGAATGTTGTGATTTATGATTTCATATTCTGCTCCAGTAGTCCGGCACCTTTAGTCTCCAAGTATTTATTTTCTGCAACAAATAAGAGATATTTTCTGATGTAAAAACATGCTGTAATTATCACAACTCCAATCAGACTGAAATGGACAAAGACAAAATATATTGTTATGTAATTCTATATTGTTATATTGAACATTGGAGAATTTATCTGGGAATAGGATGGGTGGGAAAACATTAATCGGTGAATATAGTTATAAATAAATATAGAGCTAAATGAAACATCATCTATACTCACAGCAGCTGTACAGCTTGTTGATCCTCAGAATGTCCCCCCTGGACATACTTCTCCTCTGTCCAATAGATTGGTTTGGGTTGGGTACGGGAGTTATAGTGTCCATTCCATTGGTTGAGAAAGCAGTTCTAGAGAAGTGGAAGGAGAACACATGATCTGTGTTAAATGTCAAATACAGTACTAACTGGATGCAGTTATAATGTGAATCTGTCCTTTTCCTTACCTTCCATAATGCATGATAGAAGTGTAGTCATATGCAGTATTTAGATTATTAGTGTCTTGTGTCTGAAAGTTGTAGATGGTGTCTGTTAAAGAATCAGATACTTTGTTAGCTGTTTGTTACATTGGGTTTAAGTATATTGTCCTGTACAAATAATTGTATACTTTGTTAACTGTTTGTTAGAGAGCTTAAACTTATTGTCTATTTAAACGTGAACATAAAAATCATGTTGACCATTTTAATGTAATTGTCCTGTTTTAACTGATTGGATGAAAGGGCTTTTTCAAATAAAATAGGCCCAAAATATGACAGGCAGTTCCTTACGTGGTGCAACATTCTCCCAGTTGATTCTGACGTATTCGTCCCGGTCGCTCCTTGTGTGCTCATGATAGAATCCCAGCGCATGGTTCAGCTCATGCTGAATGATACCGTGGTAAACACAACCATATCTGGCCAGAGACACTACCTGCTTGCCACCAGTTCTTCCAAGATAGGAGTAACAGCTGAAAGGAAACAGAAGGTCACCATTTCAATGTTAGCCAGGCCCACCAAATAAAATCCAGGAAGTGTTATCTTGCCATTGATCCTGCCATTGGTGTAAATGAGCTCACCCATCTCTGCTCTCAATACTGATGAAGTCTCTCTGACTCGACCGGGGAACAAAGCGAATGCAGGTTTCTGTGTTGAAGGTCTTCATGGCATTTTCAATCCGCTTCATCTGATAATATGCTGTAATGCAGAATCATCCAAAAACAGACATGAATTACATACTCATGGACAGCATTAATATAAATAATGATCACTGAATTTGACCTCTGATTTTCTTTAACAGCAATGGTTTCTAAAATGTATACTTAATAGACTACTATTGCTGGCTTATTGACTATGTTTGATCTCTATTGCCCCTAAATAATTCAGTTGTGTAAAATATTATAACTCTTTCAGTATTAGCACTAGGGTGTTCTTACAGTATGTATAAATACAAATATTCCTTCACTTACAGAATTCATTGCTCACAGTGTAAGCCACTTCAACAAGTCCATCTGAGGATTTCCTCCATAAGCATTGGTTATTCCAGCACTTCATGGCATTTCTGGTGTTTGACACAACCAGGTCTCCCTCCATCAGTATCTCGCTGGACCCTTGTAGAGACAGCACACAGTCATTCAGAGCCTCCTGGCATTTTTAAAAAGAACTGAAAATGTCTCACTGGACTCTTTGCTTATTCAGCATACTAGAATTGTAGCCGTACAATAATTAACATTTTTATGTTTTTAACAAAAAAAAAAAAGATATAGAACACTAACCATTGTTGGATTGTAGAATGCTTGTAGTGATATCCACATCATCAGGATCCTCTATTTGGATAGCTTTGAAACACAAGAATTGAAAACATTCTTTTTAACCCTGACCTCACCCTTGCAAATCAGTAGTTACAGAAACAATGTCACATGGAATCAGAACATCAGGTACAGAATTATTTTATTGCCAATGAATTACTCACAAATTAGTGGAGAATCATCCGCTTCACTTCCAAGGTCCTAAAGAAGAAAGGGAGGCAGACGCTCAGTTAATAAAATTGAACACATATTTGAGGTGAGAGTTGAGGGAATCTTTCCACTGTGTTTAGTGGACCATCTCTTACCACAAGGGGATGTGCCTGTGAGAGGCTCAGCAGCAGAGCTAGGATGGTGGAGATGAGTCTCTGGTCCATCTTCTGTCAGCGTTTGGAGATGCTCAGGACGGTTCCCTCACAATGAGCTGATGTCTGAGATCTGTCAGGCCCTGTCTTTTATACAACCTCAGCTTGTAGGTGTGCCTGCAAGGGGATCATAGATTACTGTTAATGCTCTACACCCAAAATGAGCTTTTAAGAGGGAGCAAACTGAACTAATTTCCCACATTTCAATGAAACTTGTAATTGTTATGCCTCAATTTGTTTACGTGATAAGCTGGGAAGATCAACGAAAACCAACCGTCTCCCACAAAACACACAGGTCTTGTATAAAGTACGTTTGAAGTGCTTATTATGTAGACCTCTTTTCTTGTTGTAATCCTTAAGAGCTTCTACATACCTAATCCCTTCGGTTATAATTGAGTGTTGAATTCATGGGCAGGTTGTCAGTTTATGTTCGTCTTCTGCAGTACACTTAAGTCTGTGAACAGTTGAAAATGTGATGTTTGACAGACAAATTTTAACAAAATAAATTGTGATTTTAAAGTGTCCAAATTGTTTTATGAGGGCGGGAAAGAGGCTAAACTTCAGAAATTACAGCAGAGGAAGAAAATAATCATCAAGATAAAACTGCAGAACTTAATTAATAAAGTACATCAAAGAATCAGACTATTTTATGCAATCCTGTCATTGACTGCAAGATTAGTCCCTGTGTGTGTAGCAATGCCATTATTTCACAAACCTGCGTAGTTGGTTCATCGGAAAATAATACATACAGCTTTATACCAAATGGTAATTGAGTTATTTCCATGAACCTTCAATGTGTCAGAAATGAATTTGTTGAATTTAATATTATTACTTTCAGACAATCCTGCTGCAGATCTGTCTCTAAACAAGTCTGGCACAAGAGTCTTTGACTAACAGAGGAAGAGATAAAATGGTTTTCAGTTTTTATTCCTGTGTATTTTAATTAGCAACCTCAACTATTATGGAACATAGCAAGGAAACATATAATCTTTGAGCACAAATATGGAAGCCCCATTTTACAGCTTCACCAGTCACTTGTATTTGGTAAATGGTCTCCTAAAGGTACAGTTTTGGTTGGTTATTTCTTCCAATGCTTCTTAACTCATAATGAGTGCAGCTTCAGATCATTTTCAGTGTGGAAAGAGATGCCCATTGCATTATGATAAACAATTATTATGTCACAGGACGCTGGGTATTTATTATCAACTAAACCAACTAAAGGAACAGGTACTTTGAACAACCATTCCCACCTTTGTGTGGAATCCAATTCTAAACATGGCAGGTCTGTTTCTTGCAGTCAAACAGGACGGTAAATGCAGTGGACTCCATAATGTTTGGGACAAATAAGTTCATTTTTTTCTTGATTTGGTTCTGTACTCTACAATTTTAGATATGTAATCAAATGTGCAGATTTTCAACTTTTATTAAACCGCCTCTTATTTTTTTTTAATTAAAAAAATGTATTACAAGTTATTAAGAACAAAATACATTAATACAATCTACCAAAAAAAAAGGAAAGGGGGTGGAGTGCATAGTATCATATATATGGTACTGTATATGGGCTCCCCACCACCTTCCATCTGTGAAATACGGTGGTGGGGGTGTCATGGTTTGGGCATGTATGACTGCCACAGGTACTGGCTCACCTGTCTTTATTGATGATGTAACTGCAGAATGAATTCTGAAGTGCACAAAGGCATCTTATCTGCTTAAGTTCAACCAAGTGCCTCCAAACTCATTGGATGACGCTTCACTCTACAGAAAGGCAATGATCCCAACAATACTGCTAAAGCAACAAAGGAGCTTTTCAAATCCAAAAACTGGGAATTTCAATCATTCTGGGTAGTCATTGACCTGATCTGAATTCAACTGAACATGCAGTTCATATGCTGAAGAAAAAACTTAAGGAAACCAGCAAGCAAGAACAAGCAAGAGCTGAAGATGGCTGCAGTACAGGCCTGGCAGAGCATCACCAGAGAAGATACTCAGCACCTGGTGATGTCTCTGTTGGAGCTGATGGACACAGAAGCTCCTGATAAAACTTCTCCATTGTGTTTAGCAATAATACAGACATTTAATAAATTATTCAGTTCAACTTTAATGGCATTTAAATCTCTTATTTCACTCATTTCTGCAGGGTCCCTTCCACGTCATTATAAAAACACTTGTGTATAATTAAACTTAAAAATATAAGTGGACATTCTTTTTTGCGGTTCTTGGTAGTATTTAATTTCTGTATATGTATATGTGTTGTATTTCAGTTCTATTTGCTTCAATAATGACACCATTGGTAACTCTATATGACCCACAAACCAAAATCCTCACCATCTTCAGCATCACAAATTTCCAGGATTATTAACAGTGCCAGGCTAAAATTATAAAAGCTATTGAGAGACAATTGTCTTTTGTACTTTTTCAATATTTTATCTGTAGTGGATGGGTGAAATTTATTTAGGCAGAACTTTGGTAGCTCAAAATATGAGCCTTTTGGTACAAATTGGTAATGTTAATTTATTTGTAAAATTTGTAGAAATCTTTGGCGCTAAGTGTCCACTCCCCTTGATTGAGTAACCTCTAAGCAAACCAGTATTGTTTCCTCCATTTATTTTACTTGTTCATTTTCTTTCTCTGGAATTAAGGTGCATAATATGTTCTCTGTTCTTGCGTTGCCTTGTATTGTTTGTAATTGCTAACATGTGTGTCTTCTTTTGTTGAAACTTAATTTACACAGTATAAAAAAACGATGTTTCAGTTGTGAAAATGAAAGGCCATGTGAATCAGTGTTTTAAGGAAAGCACAAAAATCTAATAACTTGCAGATACATTTGAAGGAAACAACTACTTCTATTGTTTGAATGGGACAAATCATAAATCATCTCTGGGAAGAAAAATGAATTGCCAATGTGATTTAATATGCACCAGATTTAATAATTTAGTAACATTCATTCAGTACATTAAAACATTACATGCAAATTCACATTGTTACAATAACTGTGATAAACAGAACAAAGGATTTTTGCAGGCATGAATGTTCTGCATTTCTTCTGGCAAGAATATTGTGATTTATGATTTCATATTCTGCTCCAGTAGTCCGGCACCTTTAGTCTCCAAGTATTTATTTTCTGCAACAAATAAGAGATATTTTCTGACGCAAAAACATGCTGTAATTATCACAACTCCAATCAGACTGAAATGGACAAAGACAAAATATATTGTTATGTAATTCTATATTGTTTTATTGAACATTGGAGAATTTATCTGGGAATAGGATGGGTGGGAAAACATTAATCGGCGAATATAGTTATAAATAAATATAGAGCTAAATGAAACATCATCTATACTCACAGCAGCTGTACAGCTTGTTGATCCTCAGAATATCCCCCCTGGACATACTTCTTCTCTGTCCAATAGATTGGTTTGGGTTGGGTACGGGAGTTATAGTGTCCATTCCATTGGTTGAGAAAGCAGTTCTAGAGAAGTGGAAGGAGAACATATGACATGTGTTAAATGTCAAATTCAGTACTAACTGGATGCAGTTATAATGTGAATCTGTCCTTTTCCTTACCTTCCATAATGCATGATAGAAGTGTAGTCATATGCAGTATTTAGATTATTAGTGTCTTGTGTCTGAAAGTTGTAGATGGTGTCTGTTAAAGAAACAGATACTTTGTTAGCTGTTTGTTACATTGGGTTTAAGTATATTGTCCTGTACAAATAACTGTATACTTTGTTAACTGTTTGTTAGAGAGCTTAAACTTATTGTCTATTTAAACGTGAACATAAAAATCATGTTGACCATTTTAATGTAATTGTCCTGTTATAACTGATTTGATTAAAGGGTTTTTTCAATCAAAATAGGCCCAAAATATGACAGGCAGTTCCTCACGTGGTGCAACATTCTCCCAGTTGATCCTGACGTATTCGTCCCGGTCGCTCCTTGTGTGCTCATGATAGAAACCCAGTGCATGGTTCAGCTCATGCTGAATGATACCGTGGTAAACACAACCGTATCTGGCCAGAGACACTACCTGCTTGCCACCAGTTCTCCCCAGATAGGAGTAACAGCTGAAAGGAAATAGAAGGTCACCATTTCAGTGTTAGCCAGGCCCACCAAATAAAATCCAGGAACTGTTATCTTCCCATTGATCCTGTCATTGGTGTAAATGAGCTCACCCATCTCTGCTCTCAATACTGATGAAGTCTCTCTGACTCGACCGGGGAACAAAGCGAATGCAGGTTTCTGTGTTGAAGGTCTTCATGGCATTTTCAATCCGCTTCTTCTGATAATATGCTGTAATGCAGAATCATCCAAAAATATACATGAATTACATACTCATGGACAGCATTAATATAAATAGTGATCACTAGATCGGACCTCTGATTTTCTTTAACAGCAAATGTTTGTAAAATGTATACTTAATAGACTTGCTGGCTTATTGACTATGTTCGATGTATTGCCCCAAAATAATTCAGTTGTGTAAAATATTATAACTCTTTCAGTATTAGCACCAGGGTGTTCTTACAGTATGTATAAATACAAATATTCCTTCACTTACAGAATCCATTGCTCACAGTGTAAGGCACTTCAACAAGTCCATCTGAGGATTTCCTCCATAAGCATTGGTTATTCCAGCACTTCATGGCATTTCTGGTGTTTGATACAATCAGGTCTCCCTCCATCAGTATCTCGCTGGACCCTTGTAGAGACAGAACACAGTCATTCAGAGACTCCTGGCATTTTAAAAAAGAACTGAAAATGTCTCACTGGACTCTTTGAAGTCAAAACAAAGCCATTTAGATGATCATAGGTTACTTTGCTGAGAATTCTGAACATTTAACAAAATGGCCATTTTATATTCTGACTTCTCATTCATATTTGTGGAACCCTTAGCAGCATACTAGAATTGTAGCCGTACAATAATTAACATTTTTACGTTTTTAACAAAAAAAAAAAAAAAGATATAGAACACTAACCATTGTTGGATTGTAGAATGCTTGTAGTGATATCCACATCATCAGGATCCTCTATTTGGATAGCTTTGAAACACAAGAATTGAAAACATTCTTTTTAACCCTAACCTCATACTTGCAAATCAGTAGTTACAGAAACAATGTCACATGGAATCAGAACATCAGGTACAGAATTATTTTGTTGCCGATTAATTACTCACAAATCAGTGGAGAGTCATCTGCTTCACTTCCAAGGTCCTAAAGAAGAACGGGAGGCAGACGCTCAGTTAATAAAATTGAACACATATTTGAGGTGAGAGTTGAGGGAATCTTTCCACTGTGTTTAGTGGACCATCTCTTACCACGAGGGGATGTGCCTGTGAGAGGCTCAGCAGCAGAGCTAGGATGGTGGAGGTGAGTCTCTGGTCCATCTTCAGTCAGCGTTTGGAGATACTCAGGACGGTTCCCTCACGATGAGCTGATGTCTGAGATCTGTCAGGCCCTGTCTTTTATACAACCTCAGCTTGTAGGTGTGCCTGCAAGGGGATCAGGGATTACTGCCAATTCTCCACACCCAAAATTAGCTTTTAAGAGGGAGCAAACTAAACTAATTTCCCACATTTCAATGAAACTTGTAATTGTTATGCCTCAATTTGTTTACATGATAAGCTGGGAAGATCAACGAAAACCAACCGTCTCCCACAAAACACACAGGTCTTGTATAAAGTACGTTTGAAGTGCTTATTATGTAGACCTCTTTTCTTGTTGTAATCCTTAAGAGCTTCTACATACCTAATCCCTTCGGTTATAATTGAGTGTTGAATTCATGGGCAGGTTGTCAGTTTATGTTTGTCTTCTGCAGTACACTTAAGTCTGTGAACAGTTGAAAATGCGATGTTTGACAGACAAATTTTTACAAAATAAATTGTGATTTTAAAGTGTCCAAATTGTTTTATGAGGATGGGTAAGAGGCTAAACTTCAGAAATTACAGCAGAGGAAGAAAATAATCATCAAGATAAAACTGCAGAAATTAATTAATAAAGTACATCAAAGAATCAGACTATTTTATGCAATCCTGTCATTGACTGCAAGATTAGTCCCTGTGTGTGTAGCAATGCCATTATTTCACAAACCTGCGTAGTTGGTTCATCGGAAAACAATACATACAGCTTTATACCAAATGGTAATTGAGTTATTTCCATGAACCTTCAATGTGTCAGAAATGAATTTGTTGAATTTAATATTATTACTTTCAGAAAATTCTGCTGCAGATCTGTCTCTAAACAAGTCTGGCACAGGAGTCTTTGACTAACAGAGGAAGAGATAAAATGGTTTTCAGTTTTATTTCTGTGTATTTTAATTAGCAACCTCAACTATTATGGAACATAGCAAGGAAACATATAATTTTTGAGCACAAATATGGAAGCCTCATTTTACAGCTTCACCAGTCACTTGTATTTGGTAAATGGTCTCCTAAAGGTACAGTTTTGGTTGGTTATTTCTTCCAATGCTTCTTAACTCATAATGAGTGCAGCTTCAGATCATTTTCAGTGTGAAAAGAGATGCCCATTGCATTACGATAAACAATTATTATGTCACAAGACGCTTGGTATTTATTATCAACTAAACCAACTAAAGGAACAGGTACTTTGTACAACCATTCCCACCTTTGTGTGGAATCCAATTCTAACCATGGCAGGTCTGTTTCCTGCAGTCAAACAGGACAGTAAATGCAGTGGACTCCATAATGTTTGGGACACATAAGTTTATTTTTTTCTTGATTTGGCTCTGTACTCCACAATTTTAGATATGTAATCAAATGTGCAGATTTTCAACTTTTATTAAACCGCCTCTTATTTTTTTTAAATTAAAAAAATGTATTACAAGTTATTAAGAACAAAATACATTAATACAATCTACCAACAAAAAAAAAGGAAAGGGGGTGGAGTGCATAGTATCATATATATGGTACTGTATATGGACTCCCCACCACCTTCCATCTGTGAAATACGGTGGTGGGGGTGTCATGGTTTGGGCATGTATGGCTGCCACAGGTACTGGCTCACCTGTCTTCATTGATGATGTAACTGCAGAATGAATTCTGAAGTGCACAGAGGCATCTTATCTGCTTAAGTTCAACCAAGTGCCTCCAAACTCATTGGATGATGCTTCACTCTACAGAAAGGCAATGATCCCAACAATACTGCTAAAGCAACAAAGGAGCTTTTCAAATCCAAAAACTGGGAATTTCAATTATTCTGGGTAGTCATTGACCTGATCTGAATTCAACTGAACATGCAGTTCATATGCTGAAGAAAAAACTTAAGGCAACCAGCAAGCAAGAACAAGCAAGAGCTGAAGATGGCTGCAGTACAGGCCTGGCAGAGCATTACCAGAGAAGATACTCAGCACCTGGTGATGTCTCTGTTGGAGCTGATGGACACAGAAGCTCCTGATAAAACTTCTCCATTGTGTTTAGCAATAATACAGACATTTAATAAATTATTCAGTGCAACTGTAATGGCATTTAAATCTCTTATTTCACTCATTTCTGCAGGGTCCCTTCCACGTCATTTTAAACACACAAAGAGAAATTGTGTATAATTAAACTCAAAAATATAAGTGGACATACTTTTTTGTGGTTCTTGGTAGTATTTAATTTCTACATGTATATGTGTTGTATTTCAGTTCTATTTGCTTCAATAATGACACCATTGGTAACTCTATATGACCCACAAACCAAAATCCTCACCATCTTCAGCATCACAAATTGCCAGGATTATTAAAATGGCCAGGCTCAAATTATAAAAGCTATTGAAAGACAATTGTCTTTTGTACTTTTTCAATATTTTATCTGTAGTGGATGGGTGAAATTTATTTAGGTAGAACTTTGGTAGCTCAAAATATTAGCATTTTGGTACAAATTGGTAATGTTAATTTATTTGTATACTTTGTAGAAATCTTTGGCGCTAAGTGTCCACTCCTCTTGATTGAGTAACCTCTAAGCAAGCCAGTATTGTTTCTGCCATTTATTTTACTTGTTTATTTAACTTTCTTTGGAATTAAGGTGCATAATATATTCTCTGCTCTTGCGTTGCCTTGTATTGTTTGTAATTGCTAACATGTGTGTCTTCTTTTGTTGAAACTTAATTTACACAGTATAAAAAAACGATGTTTCAGTTGTGAAAATGAAAGGCCATGTGAATCAGTGTTTTAAGGAAAGCACAAAAATCTGATAACTTGCAGATACATTTTAAGCAAACAACTTCTATTGTTTGAATGAGACAAATCATAAATCATCTCTGGGAAGAAAAATGAATTGCTAATGTGATTTAATATGCACAAGATTTAATAATTTAGTAACATTCATTCAGTACATTAAAACATTACATGCAAATTCACGTTGTTACAATAACTGTGATAAACAGAACAAAGGATTTTTGCAGGTGTGAATGTTCTGCATTTCTTCTGGCAAGAATGTTGTTATTTATGATTTCATATTCTGCTCCAGTAGTCCGGCACCTTTAGTCTCCAAGTATTTATTTTCTGCAACAAATAAGAGATATTTTCTGATGTAAAAACATGCTGTAAACATGCTATCACAACTCCAATCAGACTGAAATGGACAAAGACGAAATATATTGTTATGTAATTCTATATTGTTATATTGAACATTGGAGAATTTATCTGGGAATAGGATGGGTGGGAAAACATTAATTGGTGAATATAGTAATAAATAAATATAGAGCTAAATGAAACATCATTTGTACTCACAGCAGCTGTACAGCTTGTTGATCCTCTGAATGTCCCCCCTGGACATACTTCTCCTCTGTCCAATAGATTGGTTTGGGTTGGGTACGGGAGTTATAGTGTCCATTCCATTGGTTGAGAAAGCAGTTCTAGAGAAGTGGAAGGAGAACATATGGTCTGTGTTAAATGTCAAATTCAGTACTAACTGGATGCAGTTATAATGTGAATCTGTCCTTTTCCTTACCTTCCATAATGCATGATAGAAGTGTAGTCATATGGAGTATTTAGATTATTAGTGTCTTGTGTCTGAAAGTTGTAGATGGTGTCTGTTAAAAGAAACAGATACTTTGTTAGCTGTTTGTTACATTATTTGTACAGGACAAGTATATTGTCCTGTACAAATAACTGTAAAAACCATGTTGACCATATCAGTGCAATTTCCTCCTATATCTAATTGGATGAAAGGACTTACGTGGTGCAACATTCTCCCAGTTGATCTTGACGTATTCGTCCCGGTCGCTCCTTGTGTGCTCATGATAGAAACCCAGCGCATGGTTCAGCTCATGCTGAATGATACCGTGGTAAACACAACCATATCTGGCCAGAGACAGTACCTGCTTGCCACCAGTTCTCCCCAGATAGGAATAACAGCTGAAAGGAAATAGAAGGTCACCATTTCAATGTAGCCAGACACACCAAATGAAATCTAAGTAGTATTTTCTTTCCATTGATCCCGCCATTGGCGTAAATGAGCTCACCCATCTCTGCTCTCAATACTGATGAAGTCTCTCTGACTCGACCGGGGAACAAAGCGAATGCAGGTTTCTGTGTTGAAGGTCTTCATGGCATTTTCAATCCACTTCTTCTGATAATATGCTGTAATGCAGAATCATCCAAAAATAGACATGAATTACATACTCATGGACAGCATTAATATAAATAATGATCACTGGATCTGACCTTTGATTTTCTTTAACAGCAAAGGTTTGTAAAATGTATACTTAATAGACTACTATTGCTGGCTTATTGACTATGTTTGATGTATTGCCCCAAAATAATTCAGTTGTGTAAAATATTATAACTCTTTTAGTATTAGCACCAGGGGGTTCTCAATGTATGTATAAATACAAATATTCCTTCACTTACAGAATCCATTGCTCACAGTGTAAGGCACTTCAACAAGTCCATCTAAGGATTTCCTCCATAAGCATTGGTTATTCCAGCACTTCATGGCATTTCTGGTGTTTGATACAATCAGGTCTCCCTCCATCAGTGTCTCGCTGGACCCTTGTAGAGACAGCACACAGTCATTCAGAGCCTCCTGGCATTTTTAAAAAGAACTGAAAATGTCTCACTGGACTCTTTGAAGTCAAAACAACGCCATTTAGAGGATCACAGGTTACTTTGCTGAGAATTCTGAACATTTAACAAAATGGCCATTTTATATTCTGACTTCTCATTCATATTTGTGGAACCCTTAGCAGCATACTAGAATTGTAGCCGTACAATAATGAACATTTTTACGTTTTTAACAAAAAAATTAAAAAGAATATAACACTAACCATTGTTGGATTGTAGAATGCTTGTAGTGATATCCACATCATCAGGATCCTCTATTTGGATAGCTTTGAAACACAAGAATTGAAAACATTCTTTTTAACCCTGACCTCATACTTGCAAATCAGTAGTTACAGAAACAATGCCACATGGAATCAGAACATCAGGTACAGAATTATTTTATTGCCGATGAATTACTCACAAATTAGTGGAGAATCATCCGCTTCACTTCCAAGGTCCTAAAGAAGAAAGGGAGGCAGACGCTCAGTTAATAAAATTGAACACATATTTGAGGTGAGAGTTGAGGGAATCTTTCCACTGTGTTTAGTGGGCCATCTCTTACCACGAGGGGATGTGCCTGTGAGAGGCTCAGCAGCAGAGCTAGGATGGTGGAGGTGAGTCTCTGGTCCATCTTCTGTCAGCGTTAGGAGATACTCAGGACGGTTCCCTCACGATGAGTTGATGTCTGAGATCTGTCAGGCCCTGTCTTTTATACAACCTCAGCTTGTAGGTGTGCCTGCAAGGGGATCATGGATTACTGTTAATGCTCTACACCCAAAATTAGCGTTTAAGAGGGAGCAAACTAAACTAATTTCCCACATTTCAATGAAACTTGTAATTGTTATGCCTCAATTTGTTTACGTGATAAACTGGGAAGATCAACGAAAACCATCCGTCTCCCACAAAACACACAGGTCTTGTATAAAGTACGTTTGAAGTGCTTATTATGTAGACCTCTTTTCTTGTTGTAATCCTTAAGAGCTTCTACATACCTAATCCCTTCGGTTATAATTGAGTGTTGAATTCATGGGCAGGTTGTCAGTTTATGTTCGTCTTCTGCAGTACACTTAAGTCTGTGAACAGTTGAAAATGCGATGTTTGACAGACAAGTGATTTTAAAGTGTCCAAATTGTTTTATGAGGGCGGGTAAGAGGCTAAACTTCAGAAATTACAGCAGAGGAAGAAAATAATCATCAAGATATAACTGCAGAAATGAATTAATATAGTACATCAAAGAATCAGACTATTTTATGCAATCCTGTCATTGACTGCAAGATTAGTCCATGTGTGTGTAGCAATGCCATTATTTCACAAACCTGCGTAGTTGGTTTATCGGAAAATAATACATACAGCTTTATACCAAATGGTAATTGAGTTATTTCCATGAACCTTCAATGTGTCAGAAATGAATTTGTTGAATTTAATATTATTACTTTCAGAAAATCCTGCTGCAGATCTGTCTCTAAACAAGTCTGGCACAAGAGTCTTTGACTAACAGAGGAAGAGATAAAATGGTTTTCAGCTTTATTCCTGTGTATTTTAACTAGCAACCTCAACTATTATGAAACATAGCAAGGAAACATATAATCTTTGAGCACAAATATGGAAGCCTCATTTTACAGCTTCACCAGTCACTTGTATTTGGTAAATATGGCCTCCTAAAGGTACAGTTTTGGTTGGTTATTTCTTCCAATGCTTCTCAACTCATAATGAGTGCAGCTTCAGATCATTTTCAGTGTGGAAAGAGATGCCCATTGCATTACGATAAACAATTATTATGTCACAGGACGCTTGGTATTTATTATCAACTAAACCAACTAAAGGAACAGGTACTTTGTACAACCATTCCCACCTTTGTGTGGAATCCAATTCTAACCATGGCAGGTCTGTTTCTTGCAGTCAAACAGGACAGTAAATACAGTGGGCTCCATAATGTTTGGGACAAATAAGTTTATTTTTTTCTTGATTTGGCTCTGTACTGTACAATTTTAGATATGTAATCAAATGTGCAGATTTTCAACTTTTATTAAACGCCTCTTATTTTTTTTTAATTAAAAAAATGTATTGCAAGTTATTAAGAACAAAATACATTAATACAATCTACCAAATAAAAGGAAAGGGGGTGGGGTGCATAGTATCATATGTATGGTACTGTATATGGGCTCCCCACCACCTTCCATCTGTGAAATACGGTGGTGGGAGTGTCATGGTATGGGCATGTATGGCTGCCACAGGTACTGGCTCACCTGTCTTCATTGATGATGTAACTGCAGAATGAATTCTGAAGTGCACAGAGGCATCTTATCTGCTTAAGTTCAACCAAGTGCCTCCAAACCCATTGGATGACGCTTCACACTACAGAAAGGCAATGATCCCAACAATACTGCTAAAGCAACAAAGGAGCTTTTCAAATCCAAAAACTGGGAATTTCATTCATTCTGGGTAGTCATTGACCTGATCTGAATTCAACTGAATGTGCAATTCACATGTTGAAGAGAAAACTTAAGGCAACTAGCAAGCAAGAACAAGCAAGAGCTGAAGATGGCTGCAGTACAGGCCTGGCAGAGCATCACTGGAGGAGATACTCAGCACCTGGTGATGTCTCTGTTGGAGCTGATGTACACAGTCAGAAGCTCCTGATAAAACTGGTTTATAACTTTGTGTTTAGCAATAATACAGACATTTAATAAATTATTCAGTTCAACTGTAATGGCATTTAAATCTCTTATTTCACTCATTTCTGCAGGGTCCCTTCCACGTCATTTTAAACACAGAAAGAAAAATTGTGTATAATTAAACTCAAAAATATAAGTGGACATACTTTTTGTGGTTCTTGGTAGTATTTAATTTCTACCTGTATATTTGTTGTATTTCAGTTCTATTTACTTCAATAATGACACCATTGGTAACTCTATATGACCCACAAACCAAAATCCTCACCATCTTCAGCATCACAATTTGCCAGGATTATTACCATTGCCAGGCTAAAATTATAAAAGCTATTGAGAGACAATTGTCTTTTGTACTTTTTCAATATTTTATCTGTAGTGGATGGGTGAAATTTATTTAAGCAGAACTTTGGTAGCTCAAAATATGAGCCTTTTGGTACAAATTGGTAATATTAATTTATTTGTAAAATTTGTAGAAATCTTTGGCGCTAAGTGTCCACTCCCCTTGATTAAGTAACCTCTAAGCAAACCAGTATTGTTTCTGCCATTTATTTTACTTGTTAATTTTCTTTCTTTGGAATTAAGGTGCATAATATATTCTCTGTTCTTGCGTTGCCTTGTATTGTTTGGTTATGGTTATACACTTTGTTGTACGTCGCTCTGGATAAGAGCGTCTGCCAAATGCCTGTAATGTAATGTTTGTAATTGCTAACATGTGTGTCTTCTTTTGTTGAAACTTAATTTACACAGTATAAAAAAACGGTGTTTCAGTTGTGAAAATGAAAGGCCGTGTGAATCAGTGTTTTAAGGAAAGCACAAAAATCTGATAACTTGCAAATGCATTTGAAGGAAACAACTACTTCTATTGTTTGAATGGGACAAATCATAAATCACCTCTGGGAAGAAAAATGAATTGCTAATGTGATTTAATATGCATAAGATTTAATAATTTAGTAACATTCATTCAGTACATTAAAACATTACATGCAAATTCACATTGTTACAATAACTGTGATAAACAGAACAAAGGATTTTTGCAGGCGTGAATGTTCTGCAGTTCTTCTGGCAAGAATGTTGTGATTTATGATTTCATATTCTGCTCCAGTAGTCCGGCACCTTTAGTCTCCAAGTATTTATTTTCTGCAACAAATAAGAGATATTTTCTGATGTAAAAACATGCTGTAATTATCACAACTCCAGTCAGACTGAAATGGACAAAGACAAAATATATTGTTATGTAATTCTATATTGTTATATTGAACATTGGAGAATTTATCTGGGAATAGGATGGGTGGGAAAACATTAATCGGTGAATATAGTTATAAATAAATATAGAGCTAATTGAAACATCATATATACTCACAGCAGCTGTACAGCTTGTTGATCCTCAGAATGTCCCCCTTGGACATACTACTCCTCTGTCCAATAGATTGGTTTGGGTTGGGTACGGGAGTTATAGTGTCCAGTCCATTGGTTGAGAAAGCAGTTCTAGAGAAGTGGAAGGAGAACATATGATCTGTGTTAAATGTCAAATACAGTACTAACTGGATGCAGTTATAATGTGAATCTGTCCTTTTCCTTACCTTCCATAATGCATGATAGAAGTGTAGTCATATGCAGTATTTAGATTATTAGTGTCTTGTGTCTGAAAGTTGTAGATGGTGTCTGTTAAAGAAACAGATACTTTGTTAGCTGTTTGTTACATTGGGTTTAAGTATATTGTCCTGTACAAATAATTGTATACTTTCTTAACTGTTTGTTAGAGAGCTTAAACTTATTGTCTATTTAAACGTGAACATAAAAATCATGTTGGCCATTTTAATGTAATTGTCCTGTTATAACTGATTTGATTAAAGGGTTTTTTTCAATCAAAATAGGTCCAAAATATGACAGGCAGTTCCTTACGTGGTGCAACATTCTCCCAGTTGATCCTGACGTATTCGTCCCGGTCGCTCCTTGTGTGCTCATGATAGAAACCCAGCGCATGGTTCAGCTCATGCTGAATGATACCGTGGTAAACACAACCATATCTGGCCAGAGACACTACCTGCTTGCCACCAGTTCTCCCCAGATAGGAGTAACAGCTGAAAGAAAATATAGGGTCACCATTTCAGTGTTAGTCAGGCTACCAAATAAAATCTAGGAAGTATTGCCATTGATCCTGCCATCATGGCAAATGAACTCACCCATCTCTGCTCTCAATACTGATGAAGTCTCTCTGACGCGACCGGGGAACAAAGCGAATGCAGGTTTCTGTGTTGAAGGTCTTCATGGCATTTTCAATCCGCTTCTTCTGATAATATGCTATAATTCAGAATTATCCAAAACAAGCACAAGTTACTCATGGACAGCATTAATATATATATAATTAATATATTATATATATATAATTATAAAAATATATTAATATATTTTAAATCATAGTTAGCTTTTTATACAAAATATTATTACTGGCTCATGTTTGATCTCCATTTCCCCCAAATAATTCAGTCATGTAAAATATCATTACCCTTTCAGTATTAGTACCAGGGTGTACATACAGTATGTACAGCATGAATATAAATATTCCTTCACTTACAGAATTCATTGCTCACAGTGTAAGGCACTTCAACGCGTCCATCTGAGGATTTCTTCCATAAGCATTGGTTATTCCAGCACTTCATGGCATTTCTGGTGTTTGATACAATCAGGTCTCCCTCCATCAGTATCTCGCTGGACCCTTTGAAATCAGAACATAACCATTCAGAAGATCATGGGTTAATACAAAGAAATAAATATTGACAGAGAATGCTGGAACATTTAACCTTTATGCTGGAACGTGTAACCTTTAAATACATACTAGAATTGTCACAGTATAATAATGAACATTTTTAAGTTTTTAAGAAAAAAATAAAAAATATAACACTAACCATTGTTGGTCTGTAGAATGCTTGTAGTGATATCCACATCATCAGGATCCTCTGTCTGGATAGCTTTGGAATACAAGAATTGAAAACATTCTTTAATTCTGACCTCATACGTTCAAAATGATGTCACATGGAATCAGAACATCAGGTGCAGAATTATTTTAATGCCGATTAATTACTCACAAATTAGTGGAGAATCATCCGCTTCACTTCCAAGGTCCTAAAGAAGAAAGGGAGGCAGACGGTCAGTTAATAAAATTGAACATATATTTGAGTTGAGAGTTGAGGGAATCTTTCCACTGTGTTTAGTGGACCATCTCTTACCACGAGGGGATGTGCCTGTGAGAGGCTCAGCAGCAGAGCTAGGATGGTGGAGATGAGTCTCTGGTCCATCTTCTGTCAGTGTTTGGAGATACTCAGGTTCTCTCACGATGAGCTGATGTCTGAGATCTGTCAGGCCCTGTCTTTTATAAACCTCAGCTTGTAGGTGTGCCTGCAAGGGGATCATGGATTACTGCCAATTCTCCACACCCAAAATTAGCGTTTAAGAGGGAGCAAACTAAACTAATTTCCCACATTTCAATGGAACTTGTAATTGTTATGCCTCAATTTGTTTACATGATAAGCTGGGAAGATCAACGAAAACCAACCGTCTCCCACAAAACACACAGGTCTTGTATAAAGTACGTTTGAAGTGCTTATTATGTAGACCTCTTTTCTTGTTGTAATCCTTAAGAGCTTCTACATACCTAATCCCTTTGGTTATAATTGAGTGTTGAATTCATGGGCAGGTTGTCAGTTTATGTTCGTCTTCTGCAGCACACTTAAGTCTGTGAACAGTTGAAAATGCGATGTTTGACAGACAAATTTTAACAAAATAAATTGTGATTTTAAAGTGTCCAAATTGTTTTATGAGGGCGGGTAAGAGGCTAAACTTCAGAAATTACAGCAGAGGAAGAAAATAATCATCAAGATAAAACTGCAGAAATTAATTAATAAAGTACATCAAAGAATCAGACTATTTTATGCAATCCTGTCATTGACTGCAGGATTAGTCCCTGTGTGTGTAGCAATGCCATTATTCCACAAACCTGCGTAGTTGGTTCATCGGAAAATAATACATACAGCTTTATACCAAATGGTAATTGAGTTATTTCCATGAACCTTCAATGAGTCAGAAATGAATTTGTTGAATTTAATATTATTACTTTCAGAAAATCCTGCTGCAGATCTGTCTCTAAACAAATCTGGCACAAGAGTCTTTGACTAACAGAGGAAGAGATAAAATGGTTTTCAGCTTTATTCCTGTGTATTTTAATTAGCAACCTCAACTATTATGGAACATAGCAAGGAAACATATCATTTCTGAGCACAAATATGGAAGCCTAATTTTACAGCTTCACCAGTCACTTGTATTTGGTAAAGATGGCCTCCTAAAGGTACAGTTTTGGTTGGTTATTTCTTCCAATGCTTCTTAACTCATAATGAGTGTAGCTTCAGATCATTTTCAGTGTGGAAAGAGATGCCCATTGCATTACGATAAACAATTATTATGTCACAGGACGCTTGGTATTTATTATCAACTAAACCAACTAAAGGAACCGGTACTTTGTACAACCATTCCCACCTTTGTGTGGAATCCAATTCTCACCATGGCAGGTCTGTTTCTTGCAGTCAAACAGGACAGTAAGTACAGTGGGCTCCATAATGTTTGGGACACATAAGTTTATTTTTTTCTTGATTTGGCTCTGTACTCTACAATTTTAGATATGTAATCAAATGTGCAGATTTTCAACTTTTATTAAACCGCCTCTTATTTTTTTTAAATTAAAAAAATGTATTACAAGTTATTAAGAACAAAATACATTAATACAATCTACCAAAAAAAAAAGGAAAGGGGGTGGAGTGCATAGTATCATATATATGGTACTGTATATGGGCTCCCCACCACCTTCCATCTGTGAAAAACGGTGGTGGGGGTGTCATGGTTTGGGCATGTATGGCTGCCACAGGTACTGGCTCACCTGTCTTCATTGATGATGTAACTGCAGAATGAATTCTGAAGTGCACAGAGGCATCTTATCTGCTTAAGTTCAACCAAGTGCCTCCAAGCTCTACAGAAAAGCAATGATCCCAACAATACTGCTAAAGCAACAAAGGAGCTTTTCAAATCCAAAAACTGGGAATTTCAATCATTCTGGGTAGTCATTGACCTGATCTGAATTCAACTGAACGTGCAGTTCATATGCTGAAGAAAAAACTTAAGGCAACGAGCAAGCAAGAACAAGCAAGAGCTGAAGATGGCTGCAGTACAGGCCTGGCAAAGCATCACCGGAGGAGATACTCAGCACCTGGTGATGTCTCTGTTGGAGCTGATGGACACAATCAGAAGCTCCTGATAAAACTGGTTTGTAACTTTGTGTTTAGCAATAATACAGACATTTAATAAATTATTCAGTGCAACTGTAATGGCATTTAAATCTCTGATTTCACTCATTTCTGCAGGGTCCCTTCCACGTCATTTTAAACACACAAAGAGAAATTGTGTATAATTAAACTCAAAAATATAAGTGGACATACTTTTTGTGGTTCTTGGTAGTATTTAATTTCTACCTGTATATTTGTTGTATTTCAGTTCTATTTACTTCAATAATGACACCATTGGTAACTCTATATGACCCACAAACCAAAATCCTCACCATCTTCAGCATCACAAATTTCCAGGATTATTACCATTGCCAGGCTAAAATTATAAAAGCTATTGAGAGACAATTGTCTTTTGTACTTTTTCAATATTTTATCTGTAGTGGATGGGTGAAATGTATTTAAGCAGAACTTTGGTAGCTCAAAATATGAGCATTTTGGTACAAATTGGTAATGTTAGTTTATTTGTAAAATTTGTAGAAATATTTGGCGTTAAGTGTCCACTCCCCTTGATTGAATAACCTCTATGCAAACCAGTATTGTTTCTGCAATTTATTTTACTTGTTCATTTTCTTTCTTTGGAATTAAGGTGCAAAATATATTATCTGTTCTTGCGTTGCCTTGTATTGTTTGGTTATGGTTATACACTTTGTTGTACGTCGCTCTGGATAAGAGTGTCTGCCAAATGCCTGTAATGTAATGTTTGTAATTGCTAAAATGTGTGTCTTCTTTTGTTGAAACTTAATTTACACAGTTTTAAAAAACGGTGTTTCAGTTGTGAAAATGAAAGGCCATGTGAATCAGTGTTCTAAGGAAAGCACAAAAATCTGATAACTTGCAGATACATTTGAAGGAAACAACTACTTCTATTGTTTGAATGGGACAAATCATAAATCATCTCTGGGAAGAAAAATGAATTGCTAATGTAATTTAATATGCATAAGATTTAATAATTTAGTAACATTCATTCGATACATTAAAACATTACATGCAAATTCACATTGTTACAATAACTGTGATAAACAGAACAAAGGATTTTTGCAGGCGTGAATTTTCTGCATTTCTTCTGGCAAGAATGTTGGGATTTATGATTTCATATTCTGCTCCAGTAGTCCGGCACCTTTAGTCTCCAAGTATTTATTTTCTGCAACAAATAAGAGATATTTTCTGATGTAAAAACATGCTGTAATTATCACAACTCCAGTCAGACTGAAATGGACAAAGACAAAATATATTGTTATGTAATTCTATATTGTTATATTGAACATTGGAGAATTTATCTGGGAATAGGATGGGTGGGAAAACATTAATCGGTGAATATAGTTATAAATAAATATAGAGCTAATTGAAACATCATATATACTCACAGCAGCTGTACAGCTTGTTGATCCTCAGAATGTCCCCCTTGGACATACTTCTCCTCTGTCCAATAGATTGGTTTGGGTTGGGTACGGGAGTTATAGTGTCCAGTCCATTGGTTGAGAAAGCAGTTCTAGAGAAGTGGAAGGAGAACATATGATCTGTGTTAAATGTCAAATACAGTACTAACTGGATGCAGTTATAATGTGAATCTGTCCTTTTCCTTACCTTCCATAATGCATGATAGAAGTGTAGTCATATGCAGTATTTAGATTATTAGTGTCTTGTGTCTGAAAGTTGTAGATGGTGTCTGTTAAAGAAACAGATACTTTGTTAGCTGTTTGTTACATTGGGTTTAAGTATATTGTCCTGTACAAATAATTGTATACTTTGTTAACTGTTTGTTAGAGAGCTTAAACTTATTGTCTATTTAAACGTGAAAATAAAAATCATGTTGGCCATTTTAATGTAATTGTCCTGTTATAACTGATTTGATTAAAGGGTTTTTTCAATCAAAATAGGTCCAAAATATGACAGGCAGTTCCTTACGTGGTGCAACATTCTCCCAGTTGATCCTGACGTATTCGTCCCGGTCGCTCCTTGTGTGCTCATGATAGAAACCCAGCGCATGGTTCAGCTCATGCTGAATGATACCGTGGTAAACACAACCATATCTGGCCAGAGACACTACCTGCTTGCCACCAGTTCTCCCCAGATAGGAATAACAGCTGAAAGAAAATATAGGGTCACCATTTCAGTGTTAGTCAGGCTACCAAATAAAATCTAGGATGTATTGCCATTGATCCTGCCATCATTGCAAATGAACTCACCCATCTCTGCTCTCAATACTGATGAAGTCTCTCTGACGCGACCGGGGAACAAAGCGAATGCAGGTTTCTGTGTTGAAGGTCTTCATGGCATTTTCAATCCGCTTCTTCTGATAATATGCTATAATTCAGAATTATCCAAAACAAGCACAAGTTACTCATGGACAGCATTAATATATATATTATTAATATATTATATATATATAATTATAAAATATATTAATATATTTTAAATCATAGTTTGCTTTTTATACAAAATATTATTACTGGCTCATGTTTGATCTCCATTTCCCCCAAATAATTCAGTCATGTAAAATATTATTACCCTTTCAGTATTAGTACCAGGGTGTACATACAGTATGTACAGCATGAATATAAATATTCCTTCACTTACAGAATTCATTGCTCACAGTGTAAGGCACTTCAACGAGTCCATCTGAGGATTTCCTCCATAAGCATTGGTTATTCCAGCACTTCATGGCATTTCTGGTGTTTGATACAATCAGGTCTCCCTCCATCAGTATTTCCCTGGACCCTTTGAAATGAGAACATAACCATTCAGAAGATCATGGGTTTATACAAAGAAATAAATATTGACAGAGAATGCTGGAACATTTAACCTTTATGCTGGAACGTGTAACCTTTAAATACATACTAGAATTGTCACAGTATAATAATGAACATTTTTAAGTTTTTAAGAAAAAAATAAAAAATATAACACTAACCATTGTTGGTCTGTAGAATGCTTGTAGTGATATCCACATCATCAGGATCCTCTGTCTGGATAGCTTTGGAATACAAGAATTGAAAACATTCTTTAATTCTGACCTCATACGTTCAAAATGATGTCACATGGAATCAGAACATCAGGTGCAGAATTATTTTATTGCCAATGAATTACTCACAAATCAGTGGAGAATCATCCGCTTCACTTCCAAGGTCCTAAAGAAGAAAGGGAGGCAGACGCTCAGTTAATAAAATTGAACACATATTTGAGGTGAGAGTTGAGGGAATCTTTCCACTGTGTTTAGTGGACCATCTCTTACCACGAGGGGATGTGCCTGTGAGAGGCTCAGCAGCAGAGCTAGGATGGTGGAGATGAGTCTCTGGTCCATCTTCTGTCAGCGTTTGGAGATACTCAGGACGGTTCCCTCACGATGAGCTGATGTCTGAGATCTGTCAGGCCCTGTCTTTTATATAACCTCAGCTTGTAGGTGTGCCTGCAAGGGGATCATGGATTACTGTTAATGCTCTACACCCAAAATTAGCGTTTAAGAGGGAGCAAACTAAACTAATTTCCCACATTTCAATGAAACTTGTAATTGTTATGCCTCAATTTGTTTACGTGATAAGCTGGGAAGATCAACGAAAACCAACCGTCTCCCACAAAACACACAGGTCTTGTATAAAGTACGTTTGAAGTGCTTATTATGTAGACCTCTTTTCTTGTTGTAATCCTTAAGAACTTCTACATACCTAATCCCTTTGGTTATAATTGAGTGTTGAATTCATGGGCAGGTTCTCAGTTTTTGTTCGTCTTCTGCAGTACACTTAAGTCTGAGAACAGTTGAAAATGCGATGTCTGACAGACAAATTTTTACAAAATAAATTGTGATTTTAAAGTGTCCAAATTGTTTTATGAGGGCGGGTAAGAGGCTAAACTTCAGAAATTACAGCAGAGGAAGAAAATAATCATCAAGATAAAACTGCAGAAATTAATTAATAAAGTACATCAATGAATCAGACTATTTTATGCAATCCTGTCATTGACTGCAAGATTAGTCCCTGTGTGTGTTGCAATGCCATTATTTCACAAACCTGCGTAGTTGGTTCATCGGAAAATAATACATACAGCTTTATACCAAATGGTAATTGAGTTATTTCCATGAACCTTCAATGTGTCAGAAATGAATTTGTTGAATTTAATATTATTACTTTCAGAAAATCCTGCTGCAGATCTGTCTCTAAACAAGTCTGGCACAAGAGTCTTTGACTAACAGAGGAAGAGATAAAATGGTTTTCAGTTTTTATTCCTGTTTATTTTAATTAGCAACCTCAACTATTATGGAACATAGCAAGGAAACATATAATTTTTGAGCACAAATATGGAAGCCTCATTTTACAGCTTCACCAGTCACTTGTATTTGGCAAATGGTCTCCTAAAGGTACAGTTTTTGTTGGTTATTTCTTCCAATGCTTCTTAACTCATAATGAGTGCAGCTTCAGATCATTTTCAGTGTGGAAAGAGATGCCCATTGCATTACGATAAACAATTATTATGTCACAGGATGCTTGGTATTTATTATCAACTAAACCAACTAAAGGAACAGGTACTTTGTACAACCATTCCCACCTTTATGTGGAATCCAATTCTAACCATGGCAGGTCTGTTTCTTGCAGTCAAACAGGACAGTAAATGCAGTGGACTCCATAATGTTTGGGACAAATAAGTTTATTTTTTTCTTGATTTGGATCTGTACTCTACAATTTTAGATATGTAATCAAATGTGCAGATTTTCAACTTTTATTAAACCGCCTCTTATTTTTTTTTAATTTAAAAAATGTATTACAAGTTATTAAGAACAAAATACATTAATACAATCTACCAAAAAAAATAGGAAAGGGGGTGGAGTGCATAGTATCATATATATGGTACTGTATATGGGCTCCCCACCACCGTCCATCTGTGAAATACGGTGGTGGGGGTGTCATGGTTTGGGCATGTATGACTGCCACAGGTACTGGCTCACCTGTCTTCATTGATGATGTAACTGCAGAATGAATTCTGAAGTGCACAGAGGCATCTTATCTGCTTAAGTTCAACCAAGTGCCTCCAAACTCATTGGATGACGCTTCACTCTACAGAAAGGCAATGATCCCAACAATACTGCTAAAGCAACAAAGGAGCTTTTCAAATCCAAAAACTGGGAATTTCATTCATTCTGGGTAGTCATTGACCTGATCTGAATTCAACTGAACGTGCAATTCACACGCTGAAGAGAAAACTTAAGGCAACGAGCAAGCAAGAACAAGCAAGAGCTGAACATGGCTGCAGTACAGGCCTGACAAAGCATCACCAGAGAAGATACTCAGCACCTGGTGATGTCTCTGTTGGAGCTGATGGACACAGTCAGAAGCTCCTGATAAAACTGGTTTGTAACTTTGTGTTTAGCAATAATACAGACATTTAATAAATTATTCAGTGCAACTGTAATGGCATTTAAATCTCTTATTTCATTCATTTCTGCAGGGTCCCTTCCACGTCATTTTAAACACACAAAGAGAAATTGTGTATAATTAAACTCAAAAATATAAGTGGACATACTTTTTTGTGGTTCTTGGTAGTATTTAATTTCTACATGTATATGTGTTGTAATTCAGTTCTATTTGCTTCAATAATGACACCATTGGTAACTCTATATGACCCACAAACCAAAATCGTCACCATCTTCAGCATCACAAATTGCCAGGATTATTAACAGTGCCAGGCTAAAATTATAAAAGCTATTGAGAGACAATTGTCTTTTGTACTTTTTCAATATTTTATCTGTAGTGGATGGGTGAAATTTATTTAGGCAGAACTTTGGTAGCTCAAAATATGAGCCTTTTGGTACAAATTGGTAATGTTAATTTATTTGTAAAATTTGTAGAAATCTTTGGCGCTAAGTGTCCACTCCCCTTGATTGAGTAACCTCTAAGCAAACAAGTAATGTTTCTGCCATTTATTTTACTTGTTCATTTTCTTTCTCTGGAATTAAGGTGCATAATATATTATCTGTTCTTGCGTTGCCTTGTATTGTTTGTAATTGCTAACATGTGTGTCTTCTTTTGTTGAAACTTAATTTACACAGTATAAAAAAATGGTGTTTCAGTTGTGAAAATGAAAGGCCATGTGAATCAGTGTTTTAAGGAAAGCACAAAAATCTGATAACTTGCAGATACATTTAAGCAAACAAATTCTATTGTTTGAATGGACAAATCATAAATCGTCTCTGGGAAGAAAATGAATTGCTAATGTGATTTAATATGCACAAGATTTAATAATTTAGTAACATTCATTCAGTACATTAAAACATTACATGCAAATTCACATTGTTACAATAACTGTGATAAACAGAACAAAGGATTTTTGCAGGCGTGAATGTTCTGCATTTCTTCTGGCAAGAATATTGTGATTTATGATTTCATATTCTGCTCCAGTAGTCCGGCACCTTCAGTCTCCAAGTATTTATTTTCTGCAACAAATAAGAGATATTTTCTGACGTAAAAACATGCTGTAATTATCACAACTCCAATCAGACTGAAATGGACAAAGACAAAATATATTGTTATGTAATTCTATATTGTTATATTGAACATTGGAGAATTTATCTGGGAATAGGATGGGTGGAAAACATTAATTGGTGAATATAGTTAATAAATAAATATAGAGCTAAATGAAACATCATCTATACTCACAGCAGCTGTACAGCTTGTTGATCCTCAGAATATCCCCCCTGGACATACTTCTCCTCTGTCCAATAGATTGGTTTGGGTTGGGTACGGGAGTTATAGTGTCCATTCCATTGGTTGAGAAAGCAGTTCTAGAGAAGTGGAAGGAGAACATATGGTCTGTGTTAAATGTCAAATTCAGTACTAACTGGATGCAGTTATAATGTGAATCTGTCCTTTTCCTTACCTTCCATAATGCATGATAGAAGTGTAGTCATATGCAGTATTTAGATTATTAGTGTCTTGTGTCTGAAAGTTGTAGATGGTGTCTGTTAAAGAAACAGATACTTTGTTAGCTGTTTGTTACATTGGGTTTAAGTATATTGTCCTGTACAAATAACTGTATACTTTGTTAAGTACTGTATACTGTTTGTTAGAGAGCTTAAACGTATTGTCTATTTAAACGTGAACATAAAAATCATGTTGACCATTTTAATGTAATTGTCCTGTTTTTACTGATTGGATGAAAGGGCTTTTTTTCTAATAAAATAGGCCCAAAATATGACAGGCAGTTACTCACGTGGTGCAACATTCTCCCAGTTGATTCTGACGTATTCGTCCCGGTCGCTCCTTGTGTGCTCATGATAGAAACCCAGCGCATGGTTCAGCTCATGCTGAATGATACCGTGGTAAACACAACCATATCTGGCCAGAGACACTACCTGCTTGCCACCAGTTCTCCCTAGATAGGAGTAACAGCTGAAAGGAAATAGAAGGTCACCATTTCAGTGTTAGCCAGGCACACCAAATACAATCCAGGAAGTGTTATCTTGCCATTGATCCTGCCATTGGTGTAAATGAGCTCACCCATCTCTGCTCTCAATACTGATGAAGTCTCTCTGACTCGACCGGGGAACAAAGCGAATGCAGGTTTCTGTGTTGAAGGTCTTCATGGCATTTTCAATCCGCTTCTTCTGATAATATGCTATAATGCAGAATCATCCAAAAATAGACATGAATTACATACTCATGGACAGCATTAATATAAATAATGATCACTGGATCTGACCTCTGATTTTCTTTAACAGCAAAGGTTTGTAAAATGTATACTTAATAAACTACTATTGCTGGCTTATTGACTATGTTTGATCTCTATTGCCCCCAAATAATTCAGTTGTGTAAAATATTATAACTCTTTCAGTATTAGCACCAGGGTGTTCTTACAGTATGTATAAATACAAATATTCCTTCACTTACAGAATTCATTGCTCACAGTGTAAGCCACTTCAACAAGTCCATCTGAGGATTTCCTCCATAAGCATTGGTTATTCCAGCACTTCATGGCATTTCTGGTGTTTGATACAATCAGGTCTCCCTCCATCAGTATCTCGCTGGACCCTTGTAGAGACAGCACACAGTCATTCAGAGCCTCCTGGCATTTTTAAAAAGAACTGAAAATGTCTCACTGGACTCTTTGAAGTCAAAACAAAGCCATTTAGATGATCATAGGTTACTTTGCTGAGAATTCTGAACATTTAACAAAATGGCCATTTTATATTCTGACTTCTCATTCATATTTGTAGAACCCTTAGCAGCATACTAGAATTGTAGCTATACAATCATTAACATTTTTACGTTTTTAACAACAAAAAAAAAAAGATATAGAACACTAACCATTGTTGGATTGTAGAATGCTTGTAGTGATATCCACATCATCAGGATCCTCTGTTTGGATAGCTTTGAAACACAAGAATTGAAAACATTCTTTTTAACCCTGACCTCATACTTGCAAATCAGTAGTTACAGAAACAATGTCACATGGAATCAGAACATCAGGTACAGAATTATGTTGTTGCTGATTAATTACTCACAAATCAGTGGAGAATCATCCGCTTCACTTCCAAGGTCCTAAAGAAGAAAAGGAGGCAGATGCTCAGTTAATAAAATTGAACACATATTTGAGGTGAGAGTTGAGGGTATCTTTCCACTGTGTTTAGTGGACCATCTCTTACCACGAGGGGATGTGCCTGTGAGAGGCTCAACAGCAGAGCTAGGATGGTGGAGGTGAGTCTCTGGTCCATCTTCTGTCAGAGTTTGGAGATACTCAGGATGGTTCCCTCACGATGAGTTGATGTCTGAGATCTGTCAGGCCCTGTCTTTTATACAACCTCAGCTTGTAGGTGTGCCTGCAAGGGGATCATGGATTACTGCCAATTCTCCACACCCAAAATTAGCTTTTGAAGGGAGTGTACTAAATTAATTCCAGCGATAAATTTAAACAATTAATTAAAACCCGTTATTTACTTTACATTTTTAAGGAAGGTTGATCAAGGTAAACAGAACCCTTGTAATTCTTTAGAGAAGGCTTGAAATATTTTTCTTAAATATGCTTGTTACATGGACTATTTAATACTCTTCAGTATTCATGTTTCCACAGCTTTTCGTGTTCAATTATTTTACACATTGGTGTCTGCAATTCAACAGTACCCTGTCAATTTCTCCGTTATCTTGATTAAGTCTATTCACTGCCAAACATTTTCAATTCTACATGTAATATTAAATCATAGGCAATTAAAATATCCACAATTCGACAAAAAATAATTTCTCTTCTGTCAAGACTGTGAAGGTCTCAAATTCATCTGTGTGGGCCACAGAAGGTGAAATACACTACTTATTAAGAAAATGAGCAGAGAAAAGGAATTATATAGAAATTTTTTTATAAATTAAAATAAAAAAACACTGTCACATTGCTTATCTGTTATTGAGACTGTTTCATACAACTTTTCAAACTCATGAATTATATTGATATAAATACAATGATCTAGTAATTTATTGCTTTGCATGACTTTGCAAGTGATAATTATATTTTCCCAATTTTCATTTGTATTTCTGTTTCACTTTTGTTTATTCTATATAAATAAAATTGTGAATAACATCGTAATTGTCTTAGATTTAGATTTATAAATGCATGTTGTAAATTACATATTTGAATTGTTTTTCTTTAAACTATGAATATATCTTCTATTACAGTTAACATGATATACCAGTCTATTCAGCTTAAGCATCTGTGGACTAAGATGAACTCAGGTGCACTACATTCACAATACATTTTCTAATTTGTGTCGGGTTGAAGATACAAACTTTTTTTTTCTAATTTAGAAAAAAATGATGATGAACACAAACTGAGAAGACAACCCCTGAATGCCCATGAATTCCAGACCCCACCCTATAAATGTACGTAATGAGATTAGGTATTTACAAGCCGGTAAGAATCAGAACCCAAAAAAGGGCTGTACAAAATAAGCACTTAAAACCTACTTAAAACAAGCTCTGTGTGTTTTCTGGGAGACAATCAGTTTTCATGATCTTCCCAGCTTACCACTGTAAACAAAATGAGGAATAACAATTACAAGTTTCATTGAAATGGTGGAAATGAATGTAGTACACCAAAATGCTAATTTTGGGTGTAGGGAATTGCTGATAATCCCTGATCCCCTTGCAGGCACACCTACAAGCTGAGGTTGTATAAAAGACAGGGCCTGACAGATCTCAGACATCAACTCATCGTGAGGGAACCATCCTGAGTATCTCCAAACGCTGACTGAAGATGGACCAGAGACTCATCTCCACCATCCTAGCTCTGCTGCTGAGCCTCTCACAGGCACATCACCTCGTGGTAAGAGATGGCCCACTAAACACAGTGGAAAGATTCCCTCAACTCTCACCTCAAATATGTGTTCAATTTTATTAACTGAGCATCTGCCTCTCTTTCTTCTTTAGGACCTTGGAAGTGAAGCAGATGACTCTCCACTGATTTGTGAGTAATTCATTGGCAACAAAATAATTCTGTAACTGATGTTTTTGACTTTATATAGTATTTATTTCTGTAACAATATAACTGCAAGTATGAGGTCAGTATAAAAAGAGTGTTTTGAACTCTTCTGCTTTCAAGCTGTTCAAACAGAGGATCCTGATGATTTGGACATCACTGCAAGGATTCTACAGTCCAACAATGGTTGGTGTTTTATTTTTATTTTATTTACTTGAGACAATGCAAAGGAATCACAAATAGATATTTCTTGTCGTTTTTGAATTTCTACATTTTCAAAGTGTTGTGAAGGGCTCTGCAACTATGAAAGAATGAAAATTCAGAAAACAGAGTGCCCATATAAAATTTCTCTGCATTTTGAAGACATTTTCTGTTCTTTTTAAAAATCCCAGGAGGTTCTGAATGACTGTGTTCTGTTTCTAAAAGGGTCCAGCGAGATACTGATGGAGGGAGACATGATTGTATCAAACACCAGAAATGCTATAAACTGCTGGAATAACCAATGCTTATGGAGGAAATCCTCAGATGGACTCGTTGAAGTGCCTTACACTGTGAGCAATGAATTCTGTAAGTGAAACAAAATCTGTATTTATTTACAAAAATGAAAAAGGCAATGATATTGTGCATGAATGAATTATTTGGTGAAATAGATATCAAACATAGTCAATGGACCAGTGATAATATTATGCTTTATACAAGACCACGTTTTGCATATCTTTAAAACATCACATTTTGGTACTTTAAATATTTGTACATATTATAATTCAAATGAAAGTTCTAATTTTTCTCATGTTTGTTTTTGAATGATTCTGCATTACAGCATATTATCACAAGAAGAGAATTGAAAATGCCATGGAGACCTTCAACACAGAAACTTGCATTCGCTTTGTTCCCCGTTCGAGTCAGAGAGACTTCATCAGTATTGAGAGCAGAGATGGGTGAGCTCATTTACACCAATGGCAGGATCAATAACGCTACTTAGATTTCATTTGGTAGGCCTGGCTAACACTGAAATGGTGACCTTCTATTTCCTTTCAGCTGTTATTCCTATCTGGGGAGAACTGGTGGCAAGCAGGTAGTGTCTCTGGCCAGATATGGTTGTGTTTACCACGGTATCATTCAGCATGAGCTGAACCATGCGCTGGGTTTCTATCATGAGCACACAAGGAGCGACCGGGACGAATACGTCAGAATCAACTGGGAGAATGTTGCACCACGTAAGGAACTTCCTGTCATATTTTGGGCCTATTTTATTTGATAAAAGACCTTTCATCCAATCCGTTACAGCAGGACAAATACATTAAAATGGTCAACATGATTTTTATGTTCACGTTTAAATAGACAATAAGTTTAATCTCTCTAACAAACAGTTAACAAAGTATTTATTTCTTTGACAGACACCATCTACAACTTTCAGGAGCAAGACACTAATAATCTGAATACTCCATATGACTATACTTCTATCATGCATTATGGAAGGTAAGGAAAAGGGATGTTTTCTCATTATGACTATCCGGTTAGCAATGAATTTGAAATTGTTTTTAACAGGGACCCATTTATTTTCTTTCACTTATCTAGAACTGCCTTCTCAACCAATGGACTGGACACTATTACTCCCGTACCCAACCCAAACCAATCTATTGGACAGAGGAGAAGTATGTCCAAGGGGGACATTCTGAGGATCAACAAGCTGTACAGCTGCTGTGAGTATAGATGATGTTTCAATAAGCTCAGAAGTACATTTACCGATATTTCCTTTCATCAACCATCCTTTTCCCAAATTGTTGAATTTTCAAATGCCTCATATTTTTCAGAGAGAGAAGAGAAGAGAAATTCTTGAAGACAAATGATACCGGACTGCTGGAGCACAATGTGGAGTATTCATTAATCAAGATATGACAGTCAGATGACATTCAGAACAAGAATTCCTGTGTGATTTTTCTTCTGGTTGACAGTTATTGTAATAATGTGAATTTCCGTGTAACTGTTTGAATGTACTGACTGAACGCTACTACATGATTAAACCTTTTAAAGATTAAATTACATTTGCCATTCATTTTTTCCCCCAAATTATTTATAATTTGGTCCTGTTCAAACAATAGAAGAGATGTTTTGCTTTTAGAGTGTCTATAAGTTCTCACCACTTCCAACACAAGGCAAAACAACAACAGAAATTTGTTATCCATGTGAAATTTAAAAAGTAAAGACATAAGATGTCAAACAACAACATAAATGCAAAAGTAATTTCATTTCTTCATACAGTCAGCAGATAACAGCAGGTTAAACTTTACATGATGAACTTTGAGACAAAAGCTGGAGTTATTGTATGTCCCACACACCAGATTGATGTCACATTATCACCTAAATAATAGGGTAAGAATTCTATTTTAGGCCAAAGTACCATTTGTGTAATTTCTAATAGACCACAAAACTGGTTTTCCAAGACACAAAGTGCTTATAATAATTGGGGCATAATTGGTGTTATGTTTTGGGATATAATTTCAGGTAGGGTTAGGGTAGGAAAATGAAATTTTTTAGGGTTCAGGCAAGTTACGGTTATGCTCCGCGGCAGGGAAAAGGGTAAGGGTTTGTTCTGGATCTGAACAACCAAAATGTTTTGCTCATGGGGAAATATATTTTTCAAAATAAAATTACAAATTTCACACAGATCACCTTGCCGTTTCCTTGTGGAATTAATCATAGCTAGGTATAATTAGTTTGTTTTCCTTTTTAATGGCAAATCCCTTATTTGAGATGACTCTTTGGGCAATATTTAGGGTTAAGGTTAAAATTAGGGGTAGGATTTTTGGGTTAGCGTTAGGGGTCGTAAAATCACAAGCAATAGTGTTCAGGAAACTTTATGGTTACATTTGGGGGTAAGGGAAAGAGTCAGGACAAGGGTTTGTTCTTGATCTGGATGAGCATATTTTTTTTAAATCATTGGGGTCTAAAGGATTAGCCCATTGTAGTTTGGTATTTTTTCAGTGAAAATGACAAACAAATTTCCATTGATTTATTTTGTTGAATTGATCATAATTAGCTAATTTTTCATCCATTTTAACAGATTCCATGTTTGAGATGACTCTCGGATACTTATTTATATTTTAGGATTAGAGTTAGGGTTAAGATTGTAGCTAGGAAAACTGTAAGTGTTAGAGTTACGTTTATGTTTGAGGTACGCAAGGCAAAGGGTTAGGACAGTTGTTTGTTTCTGAAGGAAAAAAATGGGAAAAAGCTGCCCTTCAAATTATAACAACCATTTTTAATTTCACGTGGCAGTTGGGTTTTGTATTCCAAACCCCTTATCCAGAAGAAATCCTCACCACATGCTGATTCCCATATAGCATGCAGTTCTGACCTGGAACCGGCTTCAGACCAGAAGATCCGCAAAAAGCAGTGGCACCCAGCTTGGGCCTCCGTGCCAGTTTTGGTCAGGAGGTCAGGAGCAAACGTAACAATTTTGACAGCCTGTGGATTCTGGCCTGAATCTGATGGCCAGAACTGAGTGCAACATCCACACTCTGAGCCAAAGGTGATAATGCAGCACTGGAGCTAATGACACATGCACTCCGGATGCACTGCAGGCATTGGCCCCCTGTTTATGGAGGCCAGACGAGCCTGTGTTATGGTTCCAGCTCAGATGCTGCGATGGACTCGGAGCCTTACCCAGGCCAGATATATGTTGCTATGTGGACTGTGCCTGGCTGACAAACAGGACTGATGATATAATTGACCTTAATGTCACGCAGGTAAGGGGGCTTTCAGTCTGCAGGATATTCCAACACTCATACTCAAGTGTGACTTCCCTGGTCCGTCAGGTGCCAGCATTCTGTGAGCTCCAGCTGTGTAGGTTATGCAGTGCACTGACTGCACAGCTCAGCAGGTGAAAAACAGAGAAAAGCAGCCATTTATTGACAGTGAGTTCCTGATAAAATGCCTCCATTAAAATATTTGCCGTACTGCATCTGTCAGTGGTAGTCATACACACAAGGCACAGCAGGGTTGTTTCAGTGGCAAATAATTTTAAGTAGAATTATCTCAATTTTAAGTATCTCAATAATACAAACTAGAAAAGTAATCAAAATTAATAATAAATACATATAATGTTGACAGAGAAAATGTTAGTTTTTCTAAGATGTGGACAGCATTAAAATGTTGAATTTATGTCTATATCAATACAGACATATTGCTTCAATCTATGGAACCCACAAAAAAAGATTGCTTTTGCAATCTTCAGTATCCCAGATCAACCTGGTAGGTGGCATACTCAGACATAGAGCAATGTAGACAAAAAATGACTTTTGTACTTTTTCCAAAATTTTGGCTATACCATTTGGGTCTAATTTATTGAACCCCCTAATGCCCTCAGGGTCAAAATGACAGCAGAAAGGTTAACAGCAGGGAAACCCCCCAAATTTCAACATGAAATTTGTTGAGTTTCCCTGGAGTGACAACCCTACCATTATGAAAAAGTAAATATTTCCATTTTTATTTTTATAAAAATGTACCACTATCAGGGTACAAATTGCCTTATGTGTCTTTTTTAACCCCTTTTTTAACTTTCCTTTTGTATTTGATATTTGATTTTCTGTTGTTGTTTGCTTTTTTTTTTTTTAGAATCAGCCACCTTACATTTTTGTTTCGTTTTGTTGAGATTTGATGTCCACGGTATAAAAAAACTGAACATTGATTCAACTGCAAAAGGTGATGTGAATCAGTGTTTTTAATGAAACCACAAAAATCTAAAACCATACAGATTCTTTTAAAGCAAAACATCTCTGCTACTGTTTGAGCAAGGCCAAATTATAGAACAACTCTGGGAAGAAAAATGAATGATTATTGCAGTTTAATCTGTGTAAGGTGTAATCAATTAGCAACAATCAGCAATTCCATCAGTTACATACAACATGAACATCATATTATTACATCGATAACCATAACTAAAATGACATGTCTAATTTACATAATTAATCATTACATGATTTTTTACATTTAATCTGGTTAAAATATATTGATGGATTGCTTAACATTCCACTCTGGCAGTCAGGAACCGGTAGTCTTCAAGCTTTTCTCTTCTGCAAAATATAAGAGATATTTTCCACAGTCAAGGTCTGATTATCATAATACCAGTCAAGACATATATTGTTAATAATTCCACCTGAATGTCCAGTTCGTTAACTATTTTTACATTACATTACAGGAATTTGGCAGACGCTCTTATCCAGAGCGACGTACAACAAAGTGTATAACCATAACCAGGAACAAGTATGACGAAAACCCTAGAGAGAAGTACCGGTCCAAGTGCAGGGAACAACTGCATAGTTCAACTTGGACCCTGAAGGTTAAACTGATTAACACTGACACAAACGAGAACAGCAACGACGCAGTCTATGGAAAAATACAAGCAGTAGTTAAGACAGGTGCATTAGCCAAGTCACCTACGAAACAGCTACCAAGGATCGTAAATTAGGATTGTATATGACTCTTGCTGCTGGCTCAGGTGAGTGAAGGCATTGAAAATGTAGTTTTTCAGAGTTTAATGATGCATTGTCTGTACTCACAGCAGCTGTACAACTTCTTGATCCTCAGAATGTCCCCCATGGACATACTTCTCCTCTGCCCAATAGATTTGTTTGGGTTGGGTACGGGAGTTATAGTGTCCATTCCATTGGTTGAGAAAGCAGTTCTGGAGAAATGGAAGAAAAATAATGTGTCTCTGTTAAATTGAATTTCATATTGACCAATTGTTTATTTGGAAGACATCTCTTTTCCTTACCTTCCATAGTGCATGATAGAAGTGTAGTCATATGGAGTATTCAGATTATTAGTGTCTTGTTTCTGAAAGTTGTAGATGGTGTCTGTTAAAGAAACAGATACTTTGTTAGTTTCTATTGAAGAGTGTAAAAATAATGTATACCAAAGAAATGCAATTTCCTGCCATATCAAATTGGAAACCAGTGCATGGTGATATTAAAGCATGTACAAAATATGACAGGCAGATCCTTACGTGGTGCAACATTCTCCCAGTTGATTCTGACGTATTCGTCCCGGTCGCTCCTTGTGTGCTCATGATAGAAACCCAGCGCATGGTTCAGCTCATGCTGAATGATACCGTGGTAAACACAACCATATCTGGCCAGAGACACTACCTGCTTGCCACCAGTTCTCCCCAGATAGGAATAACAGCTGAAAGGAAATAGAAGGTCACCATTTCAGTGTTAGCCAGACACACCAAATGAAATCTAAGTAGTATTTTCTTGCCATTGATCCTGCCATTGGTGTAAATGAGCTCACCCATCTCTGCTCTCAATACTGATGAAGTCTCTCTGACTCGACCGGGGAACAAAGCGAATGCAGGTTTCTGTGTTGAAGGTCTTCATGGCATTTTCAATCCGCTTCTTCTGATAATAAGCTGTAATGTGAAATTATTCAAAAGCAAGCATGAGAAAAATTTAAACTTCAATATAATTTTAAATATAATAAAATAATTATAAAATGTGTCTTGTTTTGACAAAGCATAATATTATCATTGGCCCATTGACTATGTTCAACCTCTATTTCTCCAAATAATTAATTCATGCACAATATCATTACCCCTTCAGTATTAGTATCTGCGTGCACCAATGTATGAATACAGATTTTGCTTCACTTACGGAATTCATTGCTCACAGTGTAAGGCACTTCAACAAGTCCTTCTGAGGATTTCCTCCATAAGCATTGGTTATTCCAGCACTTCATGGCATTTCTGGTGTTTGACACAACCATGTCTCCCTCCATCAGCATCTCACTGGACCCTTTTACAGACAGCACACAGTCATTCAGACCATAGTGCGATTTGTATAAAGAAAATTTGCTATTGTTGGGCATTGTCAAAAGTTAATAAAAATTTTAAAAAAACACCAACCATTGTTGGACTGTAGAATCATTGTGGTGATGTCCACATCATCAGGATCGTCTATTTGGATTGCTTAAAAGAAGAATTAAAAATATTATTTTTTTGACATGAAGTCAAAAGCATCAGGTACAGAATTATTTTATTGCCAATGAATTACTCACAAATCAGTGGAGAGTCATCTGCTTCACTTCCAAGGTCCTAAAGAAGAAAGGGAGGCAGACGCTCAGTTAAAATATTTTAACACATATTTGAGGTGAGAGTTGAGGGAATCTTTCCACTGTGTTTAGTGGGCCATCTCTTACCACGAGGGGATGTGCCTGTGAGAGGCTCAGCAGCAGAGCTAGGATGGTGGAGATGAGTCTCTGGTCCATCTTCTGTCAGCGTTTGGAGATGCTCAGGACGGTTCCCTCACGATGAGCTGATGTCTGAGATCTGTCAGGCCCTGTCTTTTATACAACCTCAGCTTGTAGGTGTGCCTGCAAGGGGATCATGGATTACTGTCAATGCTCTACACCCAAAATGAGCTTTTACAAGGGAGTGGTCTATTTTCATTTCCACCACTTCATTGAGACTTGTAATTTATTTGCATAATTTTGTTTACAGAGTTAAGCTGAGAAGCCCAATGAAAACCAACCATCTCCCACAAAACACACAGATCTTGTGTAAAATACTCTGATTGTGGTTAAGCCTCAGATTCATAGCCAAGTCATCATTTTGTTTTAATCTTTGGAAGTAGATTAACACACACATAGTCTGTATACAACTGAACATTCTAAATCTGATAGACAAAAAATATAATCTTGGAGTTTATAAGATAAAGTGGCATAATGTAATTAAAGCATAAAGTAACTAAATTCACCTGTAAGCTCTGTAAAATTACATCATCCTTCAAAAATATTTTGGGGGTAAAAATGCCATAAGAACACTGCAGAAAAGAATGAACACTGTATGTGAGAATAATCAACAAATTTTACATAACGTAAACATTTATGGAGAGATTAGATCATTTGTGATGTTAAAATGAAGCGTGTATATCACTTTTAATGCACTTTTAATGATTTAATAATATGTCGAGAGAGAATCATTTTTATTTTCTTATATTCATTTAATAAAAACTCAGCAGCACATCTTTTGGTAATATTGTCTTGTACAAGGATGTGCTACAGATACCAACAAGAAGTCATATGGCTTTCAATTGCAATTCTGTGCATTCTCATGAAAAAATTGATTTACGTTTGAGCACAATTAGCGGGGTTTACATTAACCAATTAGAAAGAGAGAGGATATGATTAGTAGGAGTTGTGGGGGATAACACGAGAAAGAACGAGACGAAGAGTTGCTTGAGTGCAATATGTACGGTGCAGTGAATACAATGTACAATATAGTCATTGCAGCCGAGCAAGACAGATTATAACTGGCTTTCATGTCGCTCAGGTAAGGGGGCTTTCAATCCGCAGGATACTCCCCCACTCATACAGGTGTGACTCCCTTGGTCCGTCAGGCGCCAGCACAGTGCACCAGATCTGTAAGTCATGCAGACCTCCACTGAAGTTCTCAATAATGATCAGTCTCTCTGACTTGACCAAGGAACAAAGTGAATGAAATACTGGACTCATTTCAATGATAATTTTAAAATAATTTCTCAAAATCTACTTAATATTGTTATACTGGGTGGATCAAGGCAAACAAAACCCTCTCCTCCAAAATAAAGGATTTTTTACGAAAGGGTTGACATATTGATTATGCAGCCCCTCATTCCATCAGCTTTAGGTTTTTCCACTGCTTTTAATGTAAAATTATTTTACAGTTTGGTATGTGCAAATTAGTAGTAGGCTGACAATCATTCTGTTATCTTTAAATTTCTAAATTATGTTTATTCACATGCATTTAACATGCAATAAAATAGACACAATTGCATATTGAGGAGGAATGTGTTGTGAGTCAGCCAAAGGCATGTTGGGTTTTTGTCCTGCTCTAGTCATTTTGCCTTTTCCCTCTTATTGATAATAAACCCACTCTTTTAATTGGACCAAGGAGGTTAGCGACAAATGTCACAGTCCTCAGGTCTTGGGGATCAGTTGGACTAGATGCTACTATCACAAGTCAATTCAGATTACTCCATCCATTTCCATTGGGGCTCAAACAGAAGGCTTTACCTCTGTCATGGTTATCTTTTATGAAATGTAGACAAAGTCAAGAGTATACTTATTGCCAAGCACCAGAGACAAATAGAATCCCCAGCTCCCAAATTCCATGCTCAAGCAGTAAAATTATTGCGACTGGATAGAAAATGATTACTGAAAAACATTTACTGTAAAATGACAACTGGAAAAGACCACAGCATTACCATTAATGTTAACAGCACAGGTCAAAATGTCCGTAAACAAAATTTGTGTGTTTTGTAGGAGACGGTGGGCTTGTACTGACCTACACAGATTAACACTGTAAATAAACCATCCTGCAATGATTGCAATTTAAGTGAAACGGAATATATGTTCTACAAACGTACTTTAGAAGCTTATTTTGGGTGTGGATGAATAACAACATGCCTTAATCCCCTCATAGACAAACCTTTAGACAGCTCTATAAAAGACAGGACATTGCAGATCTCAGACATCAACTCATCGTGAGGGAACCACCCTGAGTATCCCCAAACACTGACAGAAGATGGACAAGAGACTCATCTCCACCATCCTAGCTCTGCTGCTGAGTCTATCACTTGCACATCACCTCGAGGTAAAAGATGGTCCACTAAACACAGTGGAAAGATTCCCTCAACTCTCACCTCAAATATGTGTTCAATTTTATTAACTGAGCGTCTGACTTTTTTTCTTCTTTAGGATCTTGAGAGTGAAGATGGTGAGTCTCCATTGCTTTGTGACTATTTCACTTGAAGTAAAATAATTCTGAACCTGATGCTTTTGGTTTCATGTGGCATCTGTGTCTATAACATTATAACTGCAAGCATGAGGCCTATATAAAAAGAGTGTTTTGCATTCTTCTACTTTTCAGCAAACGAAATAGAGGATCCTGATGATTTGGACATCACTACCAGAATTATGCAGTCCAACAATGGTCAGTGTTTTATTTTATTGTATTAACTTGTGACAATGTATAGGGATGACAGCTGTTTCACCAGTATAAATATGTCTTAAAAAGCGACACAACAAATAAGAAATGAGAATGAGACAATACACAATAATGATAACTAAGCATAATATTTACCATTGGACATCACTAGCTGAATTTTACAGTCCAACAACTTTTAGTGTTGCGTTATTTCTTGTATTGTCTTGGAACAAAGCACAATAATCACTAAAACATTTTTTTCCATTATTGTTTTTCTACAATTTCAGAATGTTGTAAAATTGTAAGATGTAAGAAATTGTCTCCGTATCTCCTTATATAATTTTATGAATTTTTGATGCTCCGCTGACTGTGCTGTCTTTAGGGTCCATCGAGATGCTGATGGAGGGAGATCTGATTGTATCAAACACCAGAAATGCCATGAAGTGCAGGAATAACCGATGTCTGTGGAAGAAATCCTCAAATGGACTTGTTGAAGTGCCTTACACTGTTAGCCGTGAATTCTGTAAGTGAATGAAAATTGTATTTATACTGTACATACTGTAAGGACAACCTGGTACTAATACTGGAAGGGTAATGATATTTTACATGGCTGAATTATTTTTGGAAATAGAGATCAACTATTGTCACAAAGCCAAAAAAAAAAATGCTTTAAATATGCCTTACAACATTGCTTGAAAAATATTTAAATATAAGGGTGAAATCTTGTAAATATTTCTTTGTTTGACAATTCATTTGATGATTTTGCATTACAGCATATTATCAGAGGAAGAGGATAGTAAAAGCCATGAAGACCTTCAACACACAAACCTGCATTCGCTTTGTTCCCCGTTCGAGACAGAGAGACTACATCAGTATTCAGAGCAGAGGCGGGTGAGTTCATTTACACTGATGGCAGGATCTATGGCAAGAAAACACTGCTAGTATTTAATTTGGTGGGTTTTGATAACATTGAAATGGTGACTTCTATTTCCTTTCAGCTGTTACTCCTATCTGGGGAGAACTGGTGGCAAGCAGGTAGTGTCTCTGGCCAAATATGGTTGTGTTTACCACGGTATCATTCAGCATGAGCTGAACCATGCGCTGGGTTTCTATCACGAGCACACACGGAGCGACCGGAACAAATACGTCAGGATCAACTGGAAGAATGTTGCACCACGTAAGGAACTGCCTGTTATATTTTGGACATGATTTAATATCACCAAGCACTGGTCTTAAATTTGATACAACAGGAAAATAGATTGTAATGGTCAACATTTATTTCTACTCTTACTTTAAAAGAGAAAAGACAACATACATAATCTTGCTAACAAACAGCTAATAAGGTATTTTTTCTTTAACAGGCACCATCTACAACTTTCAGAAACAAAACACTAATAATCTGAATACTCCATATGACTACACTTCTATCATGCACTATGGAAGGTAAGGAAAAGAGATTCTCATCATAATAGCATTGGTTAAGCAATGAATGTGGAGTTGAATTTGACATGTATCATTTATCTTCTTCCACTTCTCTAGAACTGCTTTCTCGACCAATGGAAAGGACACTATAATTCCCATACCCAACCCAAAACAATCTATTGGACAGAGGAAAAGTATGTCCAAGGGGGACATTCTGAGGATCAAGAAGCTATATAACTGTTGTAAGGTCAGATGAAATTTCATTAAGCTCTGAAGTATATATTCTGAAATTACAATAATGGCCACACTAAGGAAGTAAGAGAAAAAGAAAACTGCTTTAAACTTATACACTGCATAACAATTTGATTTGTCTGACCAGGGATGTTACAGACACATGAAGCATTTGAATCTGTGTAGTTAGCCCTATATTCATTTTTTTTTTTTTAAGAATATGCTTTCATGTTTTGCTTATAGAATCTGCCTTGTTGTATGTCATGCCTTGACAATAGAAAATTTCTCTCATATTTTGCAGAAAAGAAATATATGAATATTGAAGATGATGGACTGGTCAAGCAGAATATGACATATTCAAGTCAAAAATATCCTAGTCAAATATCCAGCGGAATAATCGTGGTTGCATATCATTTTGTACTGATCATCAAAGTTATTGTGATTATTTGAATGAATCCGTTATTGTTTGAATGTACTGAACTTAATGAATGTTAATTTAATGTTAATTAATTATTAAATCTCACATATACTAAAATACAGTGGTGGTCATTCCTTTTGATGGAACTGTTATGAAACACAGGAGTCAATGACAAGGAATGGGAAGGAAATCACATCCTGCACTTGACCATCCCCACATGGCCCATCTGCAGCATTAAACCTGACCATATATTGGGCTTGGTTGTGGTGGGGATAGGCGCTCTCTAGTGACCCTCCCTCGTTGACTGGGTGCCTGCAGCGTGCTTGCCTTCCTCCTGCTCACGTCTGTGCAAGCTTGGCTTGCAGGCTTTAATGCACAAAGCAGCAGCTGGCGACATCACGTGCTTCAGAAGGGAGAATGTTTCTGTACACACTCTCCTGTATCGACTTTAGAGCAACCGCATACGATTAGGCATTCCAAACTGTGAAGAAAATGGGCGGGTTTTTCATGAATATTCGTGAGTTGCCCTGAGTTGCCATTTTACAGAAATAAATAAATAAATAAATAAATAAATCCGTCCAGCCAGCATTGCCAGTGGTAAATCACATGTTGATCCGAAACAGCTGTAGGCTATTGTGCCTGTTTATTACAGTTTTGGAATGCTGAGGAGAAAGTGTCAGCCAAAATGCTTCCAAGCTAGCTTGAAATCTGAGATAAAGTTTTTCTTTTTTATGATGTGGACAGCATTAAAATGTTGAATTTATGTCTATATCAATACAGACATTGCTTCAATATTACAAGCAGCAGTGAATCTATGGAACCCACAAAGAAAAATTGCTGTTGCAATCTTCAGTATCCCAGATCAACATGGAAGGTGGCATATTCAAAGTTAGAGCAATGTTGACAAAACATTTTTTTTTGTACTTTTTCAAAATTTTGGCTATACCTTTTGGGTCTAATTTATTGAACCCCCTAATGCCCTCAGGGTCAAAATGACAGCAGAAAGTTTAACAGCTGGGAAAACCCCCAAATCTCAACATGAAATTTGATTACTTTCCCTGGAATGACAACCCTACCAGTTAAACATTGCCTTTTTTATATTTTTATAAAAATATACCGGTGTACAAATTGTCTTATGCGTCTTTTTTTAAACCCCATAGTTATATAATCAGAAGTGCCACACATCTACTACAGCAAAAAGAACCAATTATGCTGTCTGTTTCGCAGTAAATACGAGTGGTGCAGACTGAAGAAGTTAAAATAAAAAAAAAAAAAAAAATTCACCGATTTATTCATGAGTGAGACATTTCTACAATAAAAATATTGATTTAGGCTTTAAAATTCTATGAAGATGCTTTTCACAAGGGGTCCAATGAGGGAGAATATATATATACATATATATATATATATCATTCTAGTATCAAATACAAAGTACAAATCCAGAGTTCCAAAATTATTTTTTTCTTTCCCCCCTTTTTGATGTGTTAGAGCAGAGAACAAGAACAACACCTTTCCCCCAACCCCCTGCCCATCCCAAACTTTCAGAAAAAAGACAAAAAAAAAAACACACAAACAATTAGATTAAATTAAGCATTAAATAATAATAAATAAAACACAGACAAAAAAAAAAGAGTAAAATGAGATAAAATAGGGAGGGAAGTACAAAAAGAAGGATGCTCCAGGTGTCCACCAGGAAGATTGGATGTGCTGAGGATCAGTTGGGGTCCAGAGAGGTAAGAGTATTCACATGAGATAATAGGCTGCCATCTTTTGTAGAAATTGGCAGTCGAGCCTCTTAAGGAATATTTCACCTTTTCTAGCGACAGAAAGGACATTAAATCATTTAGCCAGGATGTAGTAGAGGGCGAGTTTGGGCTTTTCCACTGTAACAGAATACGTCTGAGATGGACCCCACCTGGAAAGAGAAAACAAGGGAGGCCAAAAACAGCTTGGTGGAAAACTGTGACCTCGGAACTGAAAAGGGCAAACCTAACCTGGGGCAAAGCACAACATGCTGCACAGGACAGGACCAGATGGAAGCAGATAGTCGCAGCCTTATGTTCCACAGGGAACGAAGAGGATTAAGTAAGTAAGTAAGAATGCGTCTACGGGCTATGAGTGAGGCAAAGGCAACAACATCAGCATCTTTCTTAGTAAGACTGGCTGGTATAGGAGGTACCCCAAAAATGGCTATTAAAGGGCAGGGCTCTAGTGTAATATTAAGGGCTTTGCCTATCATATTAAAGAAGCAGGACCAAAACTCAGCTAATTTTGGACAAGAAAAAAAACATGTGAGTATGATCTGCCGGTGGTGAGCCACATCTATCACAGGTATCACCTGTACCTGGAAACAACCTATTAAGCCTGGCTTTTGTAAAATGAACCCTATGCAGGACCTTAGGGAGAATAATTTTTGACCCTGTGGACATCATGAGGGGTGCATGTAAAATATGAAGACAGTATAAGGGTTAAGTGTAACTGTAGGATGCAGATTCGTAGCATAAAAACATGAACCTTTTTACCAACAGATAATGTTCATTATTTCTCTAGCAGCTATTTCTTGTTTCAATGTGGTTATGAATTATAGAAACTTTAGAAACACAGTGTCTTTCCCCATTATTGAGTGCATTACTATTCATTTCCTATCTTGATTATCTTTTTCTTTTCTTTTTTATTTGATATTTACATGCATAATTGATTTTCTGTTGTTGATTGCTATTTTTATTTTGTTTATTTTATTTTTTTTTTGAATCAGGCACCTTACAGAAACATTTTTGTTTCCTTTTGTTGAGATTTATGTCCACAGCATTAAAAAAAACTGAACATTGATGTGAATCAGTGTTTTTAATGAAACCACAAAAATTCAAAACCGTACAGATTCTTTTAAAGCAAAACATCTCTGCTACTGTTTGAGCAAGGCCAAATTATAGAACAACTCTGGGAAGAAAAATGAATAACTATTGCAGTTTAATCTGTATAAGGTTTAATTTAATCAGTTAGCAACATTCAGTCAGTAAATTCCATCAGTTACATACAACATGAACATCATATTATTACATCGATAACCATAACTAAAATGACATGTATAATTTACATAATCATTACATGATTTTTTTACATTTAATCTGGTTAAAATATATTGATGGATTGCTTAACATTCCACTCTGGCAGTCAGGAACCGGTAGTCTTCAAGCTGTTCTCTTCTGCAAAATATAAGAGATATTTTCCACAGTCAAGGTCTGATTATCATAATAACAGTCAAGAAATATATTCTTAATATTTCCAAATGAATTTGGAATGTCCAGTTCGCCAGCAATTTATAAGCTAGGATCGTAAATGACTCTTGCTGCTGGCTCAGGTGAGTGAAGGCATTGAAAATGTAGTTTTAATGATGAGTTTAATGATGCATTGTCTGTACTCACAGCAGCTGTACAACTTGTTGATCCTCAGAATGTCCCCCTTGGACATACTTCTCCTCTGTCCAATAGATTGGTTTGGGTTGGGTACGGGAGTAATAGTGTCCAGTCCATTGGTTGAGAATGCAGTTCTAGAGAATTGAAAGGAAATAAATAGGTCCCTGTTAAAAACAATTTCAAATTAATTGCTAACCGGATAGTCATAATGAGAAAACATCCCTTTTCCTTACCTTCCATAATGCATGATAGAAGTGTAGTCATATGGAGTATTCAGATTATTAGTGTCTTGTTTCTGAAAGTTGTAGATGGTGTCTGTTAAAGAAACAGATACTTTGTTAACTGTTTGTTAGAGAAATTAAACGTATTGTCTATTTAAACGTGAACATAAAAATCATGTTGATCATTCTAATGTATTTGTCCTACTATAACTGATTGGATGAAAGGGCTTTTTTCAAATAAAATAGGCCCAAAATATGATAGGCAGTTCCTCACGTGGTGCAACATTCTCCCAGTTGATTCTGACGTATTCGTCCCGGTCGCTCCTTGTGTGCTCATGATAGAAACCCAGCGCATGGTTCAGCTCATGCTGAATGATACCGTGGTAAACACAACCATATCTGGCCAGAGACACTACCTGCTTGCCACCAGTTCTCCCCAGATAGGAGTAACAGCTGAAAGGAAATAGAAGGTCACCATTTCAGTGTTAGCCAGGCCTACCAAATGAAATCTAAGTAGCGTTATCTTGCCATTGATCCTGTCATTAGTGTAAATGAGCTCACCCATCTCTGCTCTCAATACTGATGAAGTCTCTCTGACTCGACCGGGGAACAAAGCGAATGCAGGTTTCTGTGTTGAAGGTCCTCATGGCATTTTCAATCCTCTTCTTCTGATAATAAGCTGTAGTGTAAAATTGTTCAAAAGCAAGCATGAGAAAAATTTTAACAATATAAACTATATTTTAAAATATAATAAAATAATTCTAAAATGTGTCTTGCTTTGACAAAGCATAATATTATCATTGGTCCATTGACTGTGTTTGATCTCTATTTCTCCAAATAATTCATTCCTGCACAATATAATTACTCTTTCAGTATTAGTATTAGCACCAATGTATGAATACAGATTTTGCTTCACTTACGGAATTCATTGCTCACAGTGTAAGGCACTTCAACGAGTCCATCTGAGGATTTCCTCCATAAGCATTGGTTATTCCAGCACTTCATGGCATTTCTGGTGTTTGACACAACCATGTCTCCCTCCATCAGCATCTCACTGGACCCTTGTAGAGATAGCACACAGTCATTCAGACCATAATGCGATTTGTATAAAGACAATTTGCTATTATTGTGCATTGTCACAAGTTAATAAAAATTTTAAAAAACACCAACCATTGTTGGACTGTAGAATCATTGTGGTAATGTCCACATCATCAGGATCATCTATTTGGATTGCTTAAAAGAAGAATTCAAAATATTATTTATATTTTTATTGCCCTCATACTTGCACTTATATTGTAACAGAAATAAAAACTAAATGAAGTCAAAAGCATCAGGTACAGAATTATTTTATTGCCGATGAATTACTCACAAATTAGTGGAGAATCATCCGCTTCACTTCCAAGGTCCTAAAGAAGAAAAAAAGGCAGACGCTCAGTTAATAAAATTGAACACATATTTATTTGAGGTGAGAGTTGAGGAAATCTTTCCACTGTGTTTAGTGGGCCATCTCTTACCACGAGGTGATGTGCCTGTGAGAGGCTCAGCAGCAGAGCTAGGATGGTGGAGATGAGTCTCTGGTCCATCTTCTGTCAGCGTTTGGAGATGCTCAGGATGGTTCCCTCACGATTAGCTGATGTCTGAGATCTGGCAGGCCCTGTCTTTTATACAACCTCAGCTTGTAGGTGTGCCTGCAAGGGGATCATGGATTACTGCCAATTCTCCACACCCAAAATGAGCTTTTACAAAGGAGTGGTCTATTTTCATTTCCACCATTTCATTGAGACTTTTATTGATAATTTGTTTAAGTTAATAAAGCCATGAAAAATCTCCACAACACACGATCTTGTGTAATATCTGATGGTTAAGCCTCGATCATAGCCAAGTCATACTCTTTTTAATCTTCGAAGTATTAACACACTAGTCTGTATACAACTGAACATTCAAATCGATAGACAAAATATAATCTTGGAGTTTATAAGATAAAGTGGCATAATGTAACTAAAGCATAAAATAACTAAATTCACCTGTAAGCTCTGTAAAATTACATTATCCTTCAAAAATATTTCAGGGGTAAAAATGCCATAGAAACACTGCAAAAGAATGAACACTGTATGTGAGAATAATCAGCAAATTCTACATAACTTCGCCATTTATGGTGAGATTAGATCATTTGTGATCTTAAAATGAAGTGTGTATTTATTACCGCACCAAACATAGTTTATTTGATGTAAATTGATACAGCTTCACACTGAATATCACTTTTAATGTACTTCTAATGATTTAATAATATGTCAGGAGATAATAATTTTTATTTACTTATTTAATATAAACTCAAAAGCACATATTTTGGTTAATAAAAGAGAGAACATCAGTAGTAACAGTTGTGCGGGATAGTGAGAGAAAGAAAGAGAGGAAGAGTTGCTTGAGTGCAATATGTAAAGTGCTGTGAATACAATGTACAACATAGTAATTCCCAAATGTCACAGTCCTCAGGTCTTGGGGCTCAGTTGGATTGGATGCTACTATCACAAGCCAATTCAGATATATCATTCCATCGTTTCCCACTGGCGTGGAGGGTTGCCGTTCAAACCCCCCTGGCTGTCGAAGTGTCTTGAGCAAGACACCTAACCCCTAATCCCTAACTGCTCTGGCGAATGAGAGGCATCAATTGTAAAACGCTTTGGATAAAAGCGCTATATAAATGCAGTCCATTTACCATTTACCAAGGCTTTACCTCTGGCATGGTTGTCTTTTATGAAATGCAGACTCCTTAAGTGTACAGACAAAGTCAAGAGTATACTTATTGCCAAGCACCAGAGACAAATAGAATCCCCAGCTCCCAAATTCCATACTCCAGCAGGAAAATTATTGCGACTGGATAGAAAATCATTATTGAAAAAACATTTACAGTAAAATGACAACTGGGAAAGACCACAGCATTACCATTAATGTTAACAGCACAGATCAAAATGTCTGTAAACAAAATTAGTGTGTTTTGTAGGAGACGGTGGGCTTGTACTGACCTACACAGATTAGCACTGTAAATAAACCATCCTGCAATGATTGCAATTTAAGTGAAACGGAATATATGTTCTACAAACGTACTTTAGAAGCTTATTTTGGGTGTGGATGAATAACAACATGCCTTAATCCCCTCATAGACAAACCTTTGGACAGCTCTATAAAAGACAGGACATGGCAGATCTCAGTATCTCCAAACGCTGACAGAAGATGGACAAGAGACTCATCTCCGCCATCCTAGCTCTGCTGCTGAGTCTATCACTGGCACATCACCTTGAGGTAAAAGATGGTCCACTAAACACAGTGGAAAGATTCCCTCAACTCTCACCTCAAATATATGTTCAATTTTATTAACTGAGCGTCTGCCTTTTTTTCTTCTTTAGGATCTTGAAAGTGAAGATGGTGAGTCTCCATTGCTTTGTGACTATTTCACTTGAAGTAAAATAATTCTGAACCTGATGCTTTTGGTTTCATGTGGCATTTGTGTCTGTAACAATACAAGTATGAGGCCTATATAAAAAGAATGTTTTGCATTCTTCTACTTTTCAGCAAACGAAATAGAGGATCCTGATGATTTGGACATCACTACCAGAATTATGCAGTCCAACAATGGTCAGTGTTTTATTTTATTGTATTAACTTGTGACAATGTATAGGGATGACAGCTGTTTCACCAGTATAAATATGTCTTAAAAAGCGACACAACAAATAAGAAATGAGAATGAGACAATACACAATAATGATAACTAAGCATAATATTTACCATTGGACATCACTAGCTGAATTTTACAGTCCAACAACTTTTAGTGTTGCATTATTTCTTGTATTGTCTTGGAACAAAGCACAATAATCACTAAAACATTTTTTTCCATTATTGTTTTTCTACAATTTCAGAATGTATTGAAATGAAATTGTCTCTGTATTCTCAAAAAATAAATCTCCTTATAGGACATAATTAATTTTTATAATCCATGGACTGTGCTGTCTTTAGGGTCCATCGAGATGCTGATGGAGGGAGATCTGATTGTATCAAACACCAGAAATGCCATGAAGTGCAGGAATAACCGATGTCTGTGGAAGAAATCCTCAGATGGACTTGTTGAAGTGCCTTACACTGTTAGCCGTGAATTCTGTAAGTGAATGAAAATTGTATTTATACTGTACATACTGTAAGTACACCATGGTACTAATACTGGAAGGGTAATGATATTTTACATGGCTGAATTATTTGGGGAAAAAAGATCAACTATTGTCACAGAGCCAAAAAAAATGCTTTAAATATGCTTTACAGCATTGCTTGAAAAATATTGAAATATAAGGGTGTAAATATTTCTTTGTTTGACAATTCATTTGATGATTTTCCATTACAGCATATTATCAGAGGAAGAGGATAGTAAAAGCCATGAAGACCTTCAACATACAAACCTGCATTCGCTTTGTTCCCCGTTCGAGTCAGAGAGACTACATCAGTATTGAGAACAGAGGCGGGTGAGCTCATTTACACCAATGGCAGGATCAAAGGCAAGATAACACTTCCTGGATTTTATTTGGGGTGCCTGGCTAACATTGAAATGGTGACCTTCTATTTCCTTTCAGCTGTTATTCCTATCTGGGGAGAACTGGTGGCAAGCAGGTAGTGTCTCTGTCCAGATATGGTTGTGTTTACCATGGTATCATTCAGCATGCGCTGAACCATGTGTTGGGTTTCTATCATGAGCACACAAGGAGCGACCGGGACGAATACGTCAGAATCAACTGGGAGAATGTTGCACCACGTAAGGAACTGCCTGTCATATTTTGGACATAATTTAATATCACCCAGCACTGGTCTTAAATTTGATACAACAGGAAAATAAATGGTCAACATTCATTTCTACTCTTACTCTAAAAGAGAAAGGACAACACACATGATCTCGCTAACAAACAGCTAACAAGGTATTTTTTCTTTACCAGGCACCATCTACAACTTTCAGAAACAAAACACTAATAATCTGAATACTCCATATGACTACACTTCTATCATGCACTATGGAAGGTAAGGAAAAGAGATTCTCATCATAATAGCATTGGTTAAGCAATGAATGTGGAGTTGAATTTGACATGTTTAATTTATCTTCTTCCACTTCTCTAGAACTGCTTTCTCGACCAATGGAAAGGACACTATAACTCCCATATCCAACCCAAACCAATCTATTGGACAGAGGAGACGTATGTCCATGGGGGACATTCTGAGGATCAAGAAGCTATATAACTGTTATAAGGTCAGATGAAATTTCATTAAGCTCTGAAGTATATATTCTGAAATGACAATAATGGCCACACTAAGGAAGTAAGAGAAAAAGAAAACTGCTTTAAACTTATACACTGCATAACAATTTGATTTGTCTGACCAGGGATGTTACAGACACATGAAGCATTTGAATCTGTGTAGTTAACCCTATATTTGTTTTTTTTTTAAGAATATGCTTTCATGTTTTGCTTATAGAATCTGCCTTGTTGTATGTCATGCCTTGACAATAGAAAATTATTGTCAAGGCATTATATCTCATATTTTGCAAAAATAGAAAGAAATATATAAATATTGAAGATGATGGACTGGTCAAGCAGAATATGACATATTCAAGTCAAAATATCCTAGTCAAATATCCAGCAGAATAATCATGTTTGCATATCATTTTGTACTGATCATCAAAGTTATTGCGATTATTTGAATGAATCCGTTATTGTTTGAATGTACTGAGCTTAATGAATGTTAATTTAATGTTAATTAACTATTAAATCTCACATATACTAAAATACAGTGGTGGTCATTCCTTTTGATGGAACTGTTATGAAACACAGGAGTCAATGACAAGGAATGGGAAGGAAATCACATCCTGCACTTGACCATCCCCACATGGCCCATCTGCAGCATTAAACCTGACCATATATTGGGCTTGGTTGTGGTGGGAATAGGTGCTCTCTAGGGACCCTCCCTGGTTGACTGGGTGCCTGCAGCGTTCTTGCTTTCCTCCTGCTCATGTCTGTGCAAGCTTGGCTTGCAGGCCTTAATGCGCAAAGCAGCAACTGGCGACATCACGTGCTTCAGATGGGAGAATGTTTCTGTACGCACTCTCCTGTATCGGCCACAGAGATTTCAGCTTTAGAGCGGCCATATACAATCAGACATTCCAAACTGTGAAGAAAATGGGAGGGAAAGCATAACTTAAAGAGTGTTTCATGAATATTTGTGGGTTGCCCTGAGTTGCCATTATACAGAAATAAATAAATAAATAAATCCGTCCAGCCAGCATTGCCAGTGGTAAATCACATGTTGGTTTGAAACAGCTGTAGGCCATTGTGCCTGTTTATTACAGTTTTGGAATGTTGAGAAGAGACTGTCAGCCAAAATGTTACAAGGCTAGCTTGAATTCCGGGAAAATGTAAAAAAAAATGAATGGTGACGTGGAGTCAGTGGGCACATGGATGGCAAATTAAAGCAAGTAAAATCTCCAGCACCTACAATCATGGTTTGACAAAAAAGACGTTGACACTTACACCACACAGTATCCTGCCAATTTTGTTTATTGTCCTTCAGAGAACTTCAGTCTTCAAGTGTGTTTTTTATTTTTTGAGCTTACTTAAATAGCTGTCGGATCTTGGGGGAAAAAAATGATCTCTGGCAAATAGAAGGGACATATGAACTTTTAGTCCATTTGACCCAGGTACAACTGAGAAAACAGAAACCTTCTTACTTAGAATAGGCCCACAGGCCATGCCCTTCCAATAACAAGAAATGACTAAGCACGAGGATCAGTCATGGTACCAATAGATGGAAGTCATACTTTGTAATAATAAAGTTACCTAATAAGGTTATCTTTTATTACCTGAAATGAGTTACCTGAGCAAACAGTTGTGTTAAGTCGGCCCTTAATAACATTGCAAGCATAGGACATGCATTTCAAAACCTTTGACATTTTACTGTAGATGCATGTATGAACCGGGGGGGAAAAACACGATTTATATCATTTACTTAATTCATTATATGACAAATCAACTTCAAAACAAATAGTGTTTCTCAATAGGAGGTTTACAGCTGATCAGCTGAAAGTTTGCATTACATTTGGTGAACTATGGAGGGAACCAGTGGTGGAGCCGCAACTATTGTAGCTGTTACTCCAAGGACAGGCAGCCCTCGTCATATCCTCATTCTGGATATACCTGGCTAGAAAGTTTGTAATAATAAAATATAAAAAAAAAGTTTTTATAAGTTTTTAAAAACTTTTTAGTCAAAACCCCATTTTTTTAAACAGGCATTACTGATTGTTTAGACACTGGAAAAAGAAACTTTTGTATTCAGATAATAGCTTGCATTCATTTAGCCACCTGATATATACCCCAATTTCAGTGTTGTTTTCCATACAGTCAAACACTTGTTTAAGGATAAATACAAAAATTGTTTCAAAATAAATAAAAAAAATGTTTGAGAGAGTACACCCTGGAGATATTGCAGCCTTTACCAGGAAAAGGCTGGCGCACTTGTGGTGTATTTGCACCCTTAAGTCCAGAAGGGGGCGCCATTATACCACCCTGACAGACAACCAAGGCCAGTTGAAGGGGAAAGCAGTTCTAAGGGAGGCTCTTTGCTCCAAGGCACTGCAGAAAAGTCCCTCAGGGCATCAGAGCTGGGAAGACCTGTTCCACTTCCTGCTACTCCATACTGCTGATTCAGTTTTTCACAGGGTCAGAGCAGTTCAAAACTTCTTTGTATACATCTGAATAAATCAAAATTCATTCAGTAATTGCATTGCCACAGTGAAGAGTGGCACACAGATGAACCACGCAGAACATTTCCAGCCTTGCTGGTCTGGAGTTGTCTACGGTTCCTGAAGGTTAATCCCTTCCTAAATCTCTCCTGTCACACACACACACACACACACAAACAGAAAAATGCACACACACATGAGTGTGCACACACCCACACACACATACACACTAACACACACATATATATAACACTAACACACACATATATATAACACAATCAGCAACATCTCCACCAAGTAGCCGACATGAATTCAAATCCAACTTTTGCTCAAGTGAAGGGTCATGAATCTTTTCTGAATGTCAGAATTGACTGAGCCTTCCTCAATATCTATGAGTTTTGGGTAAGGGTGAGCAAAAAAAATAAGGCCTATCTGCTACTCTGGAATCTGGCTTCAGTGTCTGCTGATGCCTCTTGGGCTTCAGACTACATTTCCCATGAGAGCCGGCAACATTAGCTCCTTCCTGGGTCCTCTGGAGGAGGTGGAGGAGGGTCAGAGGGCGGATGCACGTCCCCATTGAGCTCATTGTTTTCCATGTCATTACAGAGGGGAGTTCTGGAACTTTTCTGGGGAAGTTTTTTGGAGCGTCTTCTCTTCGGCTTCCGCGGCGGGACAGAATTGGGGCGGGTGCGGTCGAGCAGAAGGTCCGTTTTCAACCTGTCGCTCCGGGCATCTGAGGACTCATCGATGTAGGCCAGATGCTCCCCAAAATAGTCCAGGGGTTGGGAGTTGATGGAGTCTGGGAGGGAATTGGGGGCCACTTCTCCCCCTGAACTCTTCTTGGGCCACCCCCGGCGTGCCCTCTCTGCGTCGGACACCTCAGAGCCAGACCCGGTATCGTCAGAGTAGTGCGAATTGGACGAGGATCCTGACTCGGACCAGCCGTTGGAAGGGTGGCCATTCGCAGACCCTCCAGCACCCGCCACACTCTGCCCCGCTCCGTGGGTGCGGCCGCGAGGCCCGCGGTGGCGTTTCCGTCGGCGACGGTGGAAGTGATCGTTGAGGTCCAGCCGGCTGGGGATGCGGAAGTCGACAGACATGTTCTGAAAGTTCTGGGTCCAGTCAGTAGCGTGGGCTCTGAGCCCCTCCATCTTACGGGGATCCGAAAGGACAGCAGAGGAGAACGGGAGAGAGAAGAGGTAAGAGGGAGGAAAGCAAAGAAGGAAAGAGACAATGGAAGAGGAGGGAGAAGGAAAAGAATGGGAAGAAAGGGTGGGAGAGAGATCAAGGAGAAAAGAGTGGTGATGGGAGCAGTGTCATAATGATAGTGTCACAATGTACAAAACTACCTCAGTTAGGCTATTGCATTTCTTTACCTTTCATTCTCCCCATTCTCTCTGTACTTATCCCTCACTCTCCCCATCTCTCTGTACTTACCCCTCACTCCCCCCATCTCTTTGTCCTTTGCTGCTCTCCCTCATTCTCACCTCTGCTCGAGTCCTTTTGGACAGCACCCGCAGCCATTTCCCAATCATAGTGAGGATGGAGGCGAAATAAGCCAAGCCAACCAGGATCCAGAACCACACCAGGGGCTTGTAGATGGGGTCATCCTCCGCTTGATCGCCTGAAAGGAGGGAGGGAACAAAAGCAGGGCAAAAATACAGGGAGTGTATGTAGTTTTTATACAGCTTTTTTTATTTTTAATTTTTTAAGTTTTTTTTGACAGACAAAGGCTTCATCTCTTACCTGCCACGTAGTCTCCAAACCCAACAGTAGTGAGGGTGATGACCACAAAGTAGGTAGCTTCCAACAGGGTCCACTTCTCCATTTCTTTAAACACCACCGTTGGCACGGCGATGAAGAGCAGACAGCCCAGCAGGATGGAGAGGACCGCTGAGATGACTCGGACCAGAGTGGGACTGACTCTCCTCTTCTGAGAGACAGAGAGAGGGAGTCGGAGGAAAGGTTCAGGATTTTTTAAAAGAGAAAACACTTCTATTTAACCACAGCTGAGCTCTCTGGCAAGCATGCTCTCGGTGCTGGAGCAGCAGAGCAGCCTCTCACCAGGACGAAGGTCTCTATCTTGCCGACAGCCTTCCTCAGCCCCGTGCCCAGGTGGTCCCCCACCCCTGCAAGCAGGATCCCAAATATGGGGATCCCCACTAGGGCATAGAAGATGCAGAACAGCTGGCCCCAATCTGTCTTTGGGGAAATGTTCCCAAAACCTGGGGCAACAGAGTGTGTGTTTAGCAGATTCACTTTGCATTCAGTTTGATTTGTTTCGCTCCAGAATTACAACAAAAACAACAATAACACTATTACTACTACTACTACTACTGCTGCTAATACTGCTCAAACTACTACTACTACTACAAATACCATGATCATCATTATTACTATTAATGTTATTGTTGTTTTACAACAGGCAAAATTAGAAGTCAACTTCCACAGCCCTATTATATCTGTTCTGTGTTCCCTAAAAGCTGATGTGAATGAAATGGATCAGAAGACAAATCACAGAGAGAGAACAATGCAGATTATTAGACTATTACGGAGAAAAATGAAGTGCTTCTAAGATGGGGTGTTATGGTGACAGGATGGAGCCTTAAGAGCAACACACCAATAGTGGTAATGATGGTACCACAGAAGAAGAACGCACTGGCCAGGTCCCATCTGCTCCTGTAGTCAGATGAATTACTGGTGGGGGCAACGCCTGCTCCAAAAGCCTTTTCTACCTCCTGGAGGGAGGTGCGGGGGGAAGGGGCGGTAGATGGGGTGTGAAATGGAGGAACACAAGGGGAAATGCTAATATAAGAATAATAAATGTTATTTATATAGCAACTTTCTCAGACCCAAGGTCGCTTTATAAAAAACATAAAAGAGATAAAATGCATACTAGATATACAGAGAAATATGAAACAAGAATAAAACAATAGAAAAACAAAATACATGTGAAGACAATAGGATGACACGGAATCATAGAGCACCAAGACACTAAAGAGATTAGAGGCAGAAGAGGGAGTATATTGGAGAGGATTGTTAAGAGGGGGTGTGAGTATGGTACTGCTGGTGGAATAGGTATGCTTTAAATGAGAAACAACGAGAAAGAAGAGGAACAGAGAGGATCTGTTAAACATATATATTTCTCATATCCCCATAAGAAAAAAGTTTAAGTATTAAATTTTTTTGACATAATCAAAATACTTAAGCTTGCATGTTCTTTTAGCTCCGACAAAGATCTCTGACCAAAACATCTGTATTAAAGTTTCTGTGTTGCAAGTAAGCAGTGTTGCAGTAATCAGCAAATCTTTTTTCTACTAGATTCTTGATATTAAGCCCAGAGACTCATGTCCACTTCAAAGGACAAATACAAATTGCCATGTCTTAGGAGGTAAAGGATACCAAATTTGAACTCCACGCTTGTGCCATTTACATGTATTTTCATGTTGTCGTAAATGTCTTTTAGTTAAATAAACACTGCACTGAGGGGACTGGTGGAGAGATAGAAAGAGAAAGCAGATCAGTCTAACACTAGGGGATCAAGAGCAACTCACACAAAGCAAAAGAAACCCTCCCTCTAGTCAAAAATGTTCCCTGAACAAAAAAGAGGTGATATGCTCTTCCAGCATGCTGCAAATCATAGGTTTTTATATTTTACGTTTTATTTAGTTTACTTTTTGCCTATATCTTTTACCAACATGTTGTGGTCAGCAGTGTTCATCAGTACAATGGAAAGTGTACCTGTGATAGGGTACACTATGTTTATCTGCATAATGAAGAGAGCACTGTACCTGTGTTGTGGTCAGCAGTGTTCATCAGCACAATGGAAAGTGTACCTGTGATAGGGTACACTATGTTTATCTGCATAATGAAGAGAGCACTGTACCTGTGTTGGGGTACACTGTGTTTACCTGTATAATGAAAAATGACTGTACCTGTATTTGGGTACACTGTGTTTACCTGTATAATGGAAAATGACTGTACCTGTGTTTGGGTACACTGTGTTTACCTGTATAATGAAGAAAGTACTGTGTCTGTGCTGGGATACACTGTGTTGATCTGTGTAATGGAGAGTCTGCTGTACCTGTAGCCTGAGGACTGCATCTCATTAGGGCTTGTGTACCTGTAAGAAGTCCTGCAGGTGATCGGGGGTGACGCAGGAGTGGTTCCTCAGGAAGCTGAGGCGAGCGCTGTTCAGCTGGAGGTGCTGGCTCCGTTCCCGGGGAGCCTCCAGGTTCCGGAAGACCAGGGCGCCCAGGACCAGGTACAGCAGCACCCCGGTCAGGATGGCCAGAAGGGTGGAGCAGTGCATGGCCACGCCCCTGCTTCAGGCCCAGCGTGTCGGGTCCCAGGGAGCCACTGGCGCTGCTTGCTGTGGCCTGTAGCACAGCTGGGGCAACAAAGATGGCCGCTGTGTCACCAAACCTGCAGAATTACAGCACACACCCCAACATACACATCCCAGCTTAAACCCGAACCTAAAGCAAAGAGCACAGTCTGATCACAATGGGAAGGGCGGGCGTTTCCACCAGCTTCACAAGTGGAGAGAGGGATGAGGGAGAGGGATAAACGGAGGGATTGGGACGGAGTGAGATGGTGCTAATATGACTGAACCATACAGTGAGAAGGAGGGGTTACTGGGAAGGGGGTTATGAGTTTTATGTGTAAATGAAAAATGCTCTATTTATGCTTCCAGGTGTGTGAGAAGGCAAGTGATGTCAGAGATGGAGAGAGAGAGAAAGAGAGAGAGATCAAAAGTGATAGACAGGGAGATTGAAAGTGTGTGTGTGTGTGTGTGTGTGTGTGTGAGAGAGAGAGAGAGAGAGAGACATTGCATAGCTTGTGCATACCAAAAGCCGGTGAGCACTTGGACCGCCTGTTTTCCTTGATGTGATGAAATACAGATGGAGTGAGAGAGAATGAGAATAAACTTTCTTCCTTTACTGCCCTCCTCTGCGTTCTCATGCCACTGAATACTTGTAATAAAGGCTTTTTTGTGGGCACATCTAAATGGAACAAGGGACTGAAGGGTTGCAAAGAAGAACAAAAGGCAGAAAAACAACTGAAGAGGGCTAAAATAATCCTTCGCCAACTTATTTTGGCTCTTGGTTCATGCTTCTAAAACTCTTTACTCCTGACTCCTAAAATAATATCCTAAACACAGCATCCAAACACAGCATAGGAAAGTGCAATCGTTTAATCTGTTTGTGACAACAACAAAAAAAGTATCAGGGAACAAAATGTCAGATATCACGGAAGAGTTATGACAATGATGACAAAAAAAAGATTCATTCTTTGAAATTCCTACATTCTACAAGGAGGGAAGCCAGTGCGGTCTTATTTGTAACATTGCAAAACACAGATTTTTTCCTTTTATAATATTTAGATGTGACATTGACACACTCTTCAATTTGGTTGTCCATTTGAATACTGTGCAATACCAGTGCAAAATGTACAATTCCCTGTAAAGCTGGGAAATCAAAGCTTGTGTGTGCCTGAGGTATGGGTATGCTTTCATAGGTCTGCTTTTGTGTCACTTACAGTAAGTCAATTGGCTGCACAGAACAGCAATGCTGAACCATCACATATCAACAAAAATTGCAGTGGTTTTGCTAACTCCTGTTACTGTACGAAGCATGGAAGATATATGTATATTTGTCTGTGGGGGCAGACCACAGAGAAGGGGGGGGGGGGGGTGCAGCTTTGTAATCACAGACATGAAAGCACAGCCCTAGATCCAATCTAAATATTGTGTGCTTTGTCCGTAGTGCTGAAAACCGAAATTAATCGAGTGATTTTGTATACAATACTATGACTATAGTTGCCACTGATATTTATGAAAACAAGAAATGGGGAGAAAAGCCACATTAGTACAGAGAACACTGTTGTTAGATTGAATGTGGCCCCTACTGAGCACAGAACAAGCACACACATCCCTCCACAGTCTTCTGCTTGAAGCTACCGCTTGGCCTGTGCACGAGTGTTTGGGTAGAAGAGATTTATGGCACAAACATTATATCCAGGACTTCTCATGAGCTCACACACATCATAGCAAAACACACTCACACATGCAGCAGCTCTCCTGAAATCTCCACACATTTGTGAATGCTCTGGTGAACCTTTTTAAAGACAGACAAGCAAGACAAAATAGACAATCCCACTGCATTTACCCAGATATACTACAGTTCAACTACTTTCAAAATTACACTTCAGGTTCATCTTGCAGATGCAGATGAATAAATGAGAAAAAAGCAAAGTACTGAAACTATATTGTTTTTTTTAATGAATACAGATAAAAGATTTAGATGAAGAGCTTCATTTGAAGCTGAAAATGAGCTCTTTAGTTTACCCTTCAGCCTGCTTCTCCACAGTCCCTTACTTTTATCTCTGAATCTCCTGAAGTGCTCAGCTCCACGGAGTAATTCCCATAAAATTTTCCTTCACCGTTCGACACACCTCCATCATTGTCCATCCTCGATTCATTATTTAAGGTGGTTCCTTTACCACTGAGCCTAGTACCTTACAAAGACTATATAAAAAATGATTTCCGACTTAATATGCCTGATAGTTAAAATTTAATGAAAGTGATTCCATTTGTTGAAGCACAGAGAGCTGTGTAGACACACCCATACAGACAGACAACTTCACAGTCTGACAACACTCATGCATTTATGTTTATATGGTACACAAGTTCAAAGCAGAAACCTAACCTCCATCATCCATGTAACCAAGAGCTAGAATACCCATCAACTGAACCCACCGCAACGCGTAAGACTTGCTCCTTACCTCAGCGTTAGTGGTGCTGTGATCCTCCGGTGTCCGTTTATAGTTTGTACGTGCCCTCCTCGCTTACAGATGGCGGCTATCGGAGCGTGCCAGCGTGTGGGGAGGACGCGTGTGCGCGCGTGTGTAAGGAGCTGTTGCAGAATGCCGAGTAAGAAATTAGAAGGCACAACATCAACCTGACTCTCCCAATGGGGGCTGAGAGGGAGGGAGAGGTGGAGAGAGGGATGGAGGGAGGGGTCAATGCAGAAGCACTCTTGGCTCAGCAGAGCTGAGGTCATTCTGTCTTTACTCTGTCTTATCTTGTTTTCTTGTATTAGTTAAGACCGTTATAAAGCTTCTCCATGACAGAGCAAATGTCTCCCACCAGCAAGTTTTATGTAAGCCCACTTACAGTACTGTACATCTCAGCCTGTACATATTCCCAAGCCATTTCAAAATGAAAATGTCATTTAGTCGCAAGTCTAGTGAGTCAGTCCCTCCAATGCACTTTAAATCTGGAGGCACATCAAACAAAGCCAGCAGCAGTAGGGACGTAAAACATCTTCAGGGGTCTGAAGCTCCAGTGTACCAATGAAGAGCGGCTGGGTCTACTCTACTTTATCAAAACCTTACATCGGCCCAAGAGCAGAGGGAGAGAGATTGAAAATGATAGAAAGCAAGAGAGGAAGAGGAAGAGAGAGAGAGGTGACCTTATTTCAACCCACTGGTATATGTAGCACCCGCACATACATTCATTCCTCTCTTGAATCCATGTTTGCCTGGAGGTGCAAAGGGCCTCCTGTGGGCCTAATAATGGACTGCATAATAATGGGGTCAATGGGGAAAGTGAGAGGGGAACCAGTGAAGATCCCCTACATGCAAAGGTCATATCTCATGCATGGAATAACAAGTTAATGTATGCCAAAACTATATTAAGTGTGTGTGTGTGTGTGTGTACGCGCGCATGTTTATATTTCTGTACGAGAATGGCATGTACAAACTCACTTTATTGATTTGATCATTTAGTGTACAACTCACGAGGCGCATTATTGCATCTATTATAAATAATAAATAAGCTTGACATTGTGTACAACAACCTCAGAGATTGTTGTATACAAGAATATTAATATTAACCTTATTATGCTTTTTCATGTTACATATACATATTCATTATCATTAAATATTTCCAAAATACAGAATATTTTCACTTTAATTTGAAAGAAAATTGTATGAAAAATTATTATGGATAATTCTAAGACTTTTAAAGCAAAGAATTTAGTTAAACTATTGGATATTAAATAAATATTTAACAGTGCTTGTCCAGTTTTAATGAGCACTACTTTATTAAAAGGAAGATCAATAAGGGAAGTACAGTATCTTCACATGACTCTTTATGGATACCAAAACCATAGATGCAAGCATCCTGGGTACCCAGGGACTTTCACAGTTAATTACAGTGTGGAGATCTTCGTCCAGCTGCACTGTTAGCATGCAGAAGTGGAGACACACACACACACACACACAGGAGGGACTGGTGCACTGTGGGCCGGGTAGGAAGTTCATACAGTAGAGCGTGGAGGACCAAAACAAAGGCAGTGAACAGCCTTGAGCGGATTACTCTGATTGCACTGCCTGTGCCTTGGCATCTCTCTCTGCTATCGAACTGAGCGCGTGCGTCCCCGTCTCTGTTTACTCCGCGCACAAGCATGAATACCTGTCACCGTGTCTGTGGGGGCCGTTTGGGCTGATACTCGACTCTGCGACGGTCACATTACCCCTCCAGGACACGTGCCAGGTCACCCCGCAGTCCCCCCCACGACCGCCATCGGCCAGAGATGACCCCCATCACAGCCCTCCCGCCCCCCTCCAGCCGCTGGAAATGCTGCTGTGTGTGCAGGCGGAGGAGGATGCGATGACATTCCCAGGGGTATCTGGTTAAAGATATTGAACTTGCAGGCATGCCCATAAACTCCTAAACATTACTCCGTCTCTCCGCTCTCTCTGTGCCTCTGTCCCGATCTTGGTCTCGGTCTCTGTCCCTCCATCCCGCTGCTGCAGCCCTGGTGGAAGGGTGCCAGGCTATTTTTGTACCTAGGCCTGAAATTAAAGATATATCGCACTTTATGAAAGAGCGCCGACATGCCTGTTTTACTGCTGTTGCCCTGTCTATGTGTAGCATTGCATTTACAACCCTCTGGTTTCATGGAAACCCTCCTGATTCATTAGGGAAGATATGGCAAATTACAGTTTATCATTTCAATCAATTCCTTCAAGTAGTTCCAGACGAGGATAGTGTTTCTATGTGATCCTTTTGAAATTGAGATGTGTATGATTAGGTAAGTCTTTGGGATGCAAGTGGTTAGGACTACTGCAGTCCTCCAACCAACACTGACCAAACCCTTAACTTTCCATACTTCCTACTTTAAACCTTCAGTTTCTTTCCCTACCTTGTCACCTCTCCCCAACCCCTACTTCTCTCTGTAAATCCAGGCTTCCCTCGGTCATCTCTCTGACTCACACTGAGGAATGAGTTTATTTCACCAGTGTTTAAATTAAGCATTAAAAAGGTGCATGGCAGCGCAGAGGGTGGAAAGTCTGTGTTGTCTCAGTCTGTCTCCATGCCTACCTTTCATCTTCACTCCTTGTGCTCAATCACTCTCTCCCCACTGAACTTTGACCTTTGAATTTTACACATCCCTGAATTCCAGTCCCTCTCCTTCTCTCGCTAACTTCCCATACTTCCTGGCTTTTCCATACTCCTTTCTGTCACAATTCAGTCTTTGCCCACACTTGACTGTTTAGATGAGGTGGCTTAATGAGAAAGAGAAAATCATCTGTACTGCCCAGATCAAGTCCTGAACGAGTGTCAAACTGACAGGAGATGGGCTTCAGTGTCCCTTGGAGGAAGGGTTTGGTTTCAGTCAGATTGATTAAACCAAGTGACGTCACTCGCTAATGATTACTCTAGTTCACTCCTCTGGTTAATATCCTGCTACAATCTGCCTTTGATGCTGCACCTGCACAGTCCTCCTCTGCACTATATTAATCGGGAACCTGCATATGAAAAAAAAAAAACCACAGGCTGTAATCAGTTGTATGAGGGGATGTTATTGTCAGTTCACTTCAACCTGATGGAGGAAGTTAAAGTGATAGAACAGGCCTTTCAGAATATATGGAGAAAAAAAGAGTTGTGATGAGAGCATGCTGACATTCTAAGTGAGGGCCATCTGCACAGTCAGTGTGTGAGAGATGTCAAATGAAATTTTTAAATATTTAAAAATGATGAATCCTAAACTGTACCAGTCAGCACTTCTCTTCAGCAGCTATGCAGGGTGGATCATAAGTAGTCTCTGCTTCGCCAGGAGGCAGGGCTTCGGTCTGCAAGGTTGTCCTAGATCTTATCGAACAGCATATAGCATATATGCCCCAACACTGGTACCTTCAGCAAACTAACACACTGACTATGGTGTGCCACTCAAAACACATCAAATAGAAAAAATTATTAGTTTTAAATCTAATTTAACAATCATATAAATTCTTACTCTGACAGAAAATTACAGTAGTAATGTAACCCTGTGTCATACAAAAAAAGTGCCATTCTTATGACCTGTCTTAATTTTACATAATTTTATATGGCAGTACTCAATAAGAAAAAAATACTTACTTTCCCTGCTGGTACTTCGGATATTTCACCAGCTGTCAGCTGGTAATGAATGCCAGGCTCCATCTGTAATATTTTCCTTCTCTTCCTGACTGACCCTGTAACATTTGCTGCTTCTGAGTGTGATGAATGTAATCACAGAAAGACAAAGACATAGATGCAAAGAGAGAAGATCCACACACAGTAAAACACCTGGGCTAATACAGTCACGTGTGTATCATCCACACCGTTTAAAGAGAAAGAAAGCGCCCCAACCCAGGAGAGTGGGAGTCAGATAAGACATATGAGACAATCTAATAGTACTGGATAATGTATCATTAAATATTTCACAGGGAGCATTTTTCAATCCAAAAACATTTTTCCCTGTAAGGCCCCCTTCCAGAATGTCTGATGGTGACCGGGGAAGGATATTGATTTGCGACTCAATGTCTGCAAATCCCGTCTCATTTATTCATTAGACGGCTGACCGTCAAATTAAAACACCAGAAGTCTTGAGTCATGGATTTGTTAGAGCAATATGCCGTATAAAGCAATTACCGGATTTTAAAATGTAATACCCGTTTGGGTTCTTGAAACTTTACTGACATATACTAATCATTTAAAAAAATATTATTAGTAAACGCAGAACAGATAGATGTATTTATAATGAGGATGTACAGAGTAGGACCACATGAAAACTGGTAACTACTCTATAAACATCACAACAGGCTTAGGCTTATAGCCTAATTTCCTAGTTGCTTTCTCAGAATTATTGCAAATATATGATCATTCCTAAGCAGATTTTTTTTTTTAAGGATCCGTTCACAACAGACAAACACTCCGCTTAACCCTGATACACCTGTCAACACCGGATACAAAGACTCACTTCTCATACTCATACGCCTGTAAGCACAAAACTCAGTACATTAAAGAGATATTATGGACACCTCAGAGCTACATTTATTCACCATTACTTAAGTGTTGGTGATATTGGTGCAAACAATTAGAGAAACATGTAATAATAGGATAGAAATAAGTTAAAGGCCAAGATACAATCTAAACATGCCATTCACTTGTTTCCCTATTAAAAATCTGTTGTGGAAGCCAAGTTCGTTTAGAGTCACATATCACAATAGATAATTTTTTAAAAAATTAACCTTAATTATTTTACTTTGGATTTATAAATTTGATGTACATTTTTTAATTAGTTTCATTACAAAAATCAGAATGTACACTTGCCATGCCATTTTTCTCTTTACGTTTTAGCAAACTGTAGCATGGAGACATTTCTACTGACGCAGTCCACACCACGTCAGCTGTGCTAATGTGCAGAGGGCAAGGGCACAATCTGATGGGTGAGTGACAACAGCAGCAGCGGTTTTAATGTCTTTCCTCAGTTAAAAGTGAACACTGTGCTCACTGTTCTGCCGCAAATAGTGCTGAGACGAGACGAGTAAAACGAGAACAGCATTCTGCAAAACAAGCACAAGAGAATTAAGAGCCGAAATGGAAAAATAACAGACTGAACATCAGCTTCACACAGATGACATCAGAATTAACCGTCATCACACAAGCAAATGTATGAAACGTGATTATGACACAATGAACAGCCCCTAAATCTGAAGGACACGGTACTGAGATCAAAAACACGACAAATACTTGCATAAAACCCGAATAAACAAAGATTAAAGTGTCACCGTAGACTTCTATAAATAGATTTCCTGGAAAGACAGAACATCGTGTGATACTATGAATTTATATAAAAACAAATCACACTGAAGACAGACATTTCGCAATTCAAGCTCAACGCGCTTTATTCACAGACGTTTTTATTCAAAACATGGGACCACAAACTACAAATACAAAGTGATAAAATTTAAAAATAAAATCACACTTCACAGCTTTAAGTACAGTGCCACACGTGTGCCCTGTCTGATGGGTAATAAGCTCATTGTGTGTGTGTGCGTGTGCGTGTGTCAGTTCAGCGAGTGTACACAGCATGTGTCTGGTAAAACACTGCATTTTAAAATATATTAACTTGAATAAACTTGCAGTTTATGTAGAGATTATGATGCTTACGGTGTGCAGTTCTGCTTGACTTCAGAGGCGCGTACACACTTCCCGAACCTTCATAAGAGCCTGTGCACATCATGCACTATTAAAGTGACAGTTCAGCCAAAATCCATACGAGCATCCTGCTCGCCTTCCAGTACAAAGCATCAAGCATCTCAAGGAGAGTTTTTTATCAGAGCCAAAAACAGTGAGTCTGACAGTCATGCACAGAATTGCATTACTGCCAGCAAACTAACCATGTCGCTCAGCCATGTGGTTCATTTGGATGTTGAGTATGCGTGTTGAAATCTTCGCTGCTATTACTTTTGCAGATCGGAGTTTTAAAAAGTTCACAGGTTCGGCAGTTTGACCTAATTTGAGAGAGTCTGCTTTCACTTTTCTAACTTAATGTTGAAGTACCATGTGATAGAATATATATGCTTGACTTCCAATTGGACTACACGGCTCAGTGACTTCGTTAGACTGTAGGCAGGAAATTCTAGCACGCAATAGGGAACACGCTAGCTCCAAATACCCAAACTGCCCTTGTTGACAGATATCAGTGCTAATGATGCTAGCCACTAGCAGACTTTAGATGCACGTAAGCAGCAAATTCCCTAAAAAGCATCTTCCCTAAACTACTGCATTGAAAAATATTTACATTGATTTTAGGATGAACTATCACTTTCTAAAAAAAAAACTATTGTAAAATTGCAGTAATATCTACACAAAATTCAGAACAGCTACAGATTGAACCTCATCTGTGCTGAGTGCTCAAAGTTTGAAAACCATTTATATAATTATATTATTGAAAAATCTGCCTAATAATGCACAAGTTTCAAACAAAGGCAATGCTCTAACTGCAAAAGCTCATACAACACACATAAATTAGCATCTTGCATTAATGTGATCTATATTAACAAGCACACTTGTCCCCAAAATCCAAATATTTAAAATACAACCTTGAAAAATATATTAAACTATAAAGAAATGTACACTCTAAAAAAAAAAATAAAAAAATTAAAAAAAAGTCATAGGTCAAAACCTTAAAACATAAAACTTTCGATAGCATCAGTGGATATACATTCATATATTTGTTTATGTACACCTGTAAGCGCCCTTCCATAGGCGAGTCGGGGTTTCTACGCTGCGAATGCAAGACAGAAGGTAACGGGCCCGGCTCAAGCGGCTGATCACCATAAATGGAGCGGAAAGGCAGTCCTGGTTTATTGTGAGTGCAGGCAGACGCACACAGCACACACACACACACACACACACACACTCTCACGGTCACAGCACACACACACACACTCTCACGCACACACACACTCATACAGTCACACACACGCACACAGCACACACTCATACAGTCTCATACACACACACTCGGACACACACACACGCATACAGCGCACACTCACGCACACACACACACTCATACAGTCTCAAACACACACACACACACAGGCATACACACACACACACACATGCGCATACAGTCCCACAGAAAACCACTCTCAGCCTACTATGCTGCAAACTGGCTGGTATTAACACGCTATTCAATAGCTTGAAAATATTTCTAAAGATGCTCGGAGGGCACATACACGCACACACACGTGTACACAGTCACACGGTAAGTCAGGGTCTCCCTGTAGTGCACATTTAGTGAATGAGGGTGGTGGGCCTTGTTCTGTGGCTTTGTAAGGGGAGGTGACTTTAGCTTACTTTTCATAACCATATAGAGAATTTAACTGACTCAAACATCTCAGTGGATAATACCCCAAGATTACAAATAATATCGCTTTAAATAATGTCACTTTTCTCAAATAAATTGCCACAAGTTCTATTATACAGTACTTGTCTCTATTAGTCAAAACACAAAACTCTTTTTTTGGACACACCAAGCACACAATAGGCACATGTCCTTTGTAAGGAGAACTAAAATGCTGGCTATAGCCATACACTTTCTTAGTATTTTTTTATCCTCAGTAAACCATTCAGGAAGTATCCTTTCAAACACATGGTTACATGGTGTTTGAATATTCAAAACTATTCCATTACAGAAGCCCATACTGAATGTAGCTCACTCGATCAAACCAGTTTTAAACCAACCGTCCAAACTTCCCTCTATGGTGAGTGGAGATTAAAGCTTCATAACAAACTCACCTCATGAAGCATTTTTTATTTACTGCTAGGTGTTTCATATTTCCCTGGGAAAAATGTATGGGACACGGTTTATTCACTGGACATGTTTGCATGTTATTGAAGAACAGACAGACAGCTGCTGTGATGAATCTACCCCAGGTTTGGGAAGCTACCAGCTGTGCCACGGGTTTCGGCTGCAGCCTCTTAACGGTAAAACCAGCAGACCGGGGGACGAAAACGAGTGTTTTTCCATCCCCATAAACGAGTATCAGAGGGAAAATAACAAGCAGCTGAGACCTGGCTGGGCTCTTAACTGGAGCGGACTCACTCCATCTCATCCCATGTAGTGCTGAAGTTCTCCTGCTTCAGCAGGTCTGCACTGGAGTCCATGGTCTGCAAACCTGTTACAATAAAACAAAGCAAACAAACAAATATAGGCCATTGAGACTTCAGGGTGGACACTACAAATCGTCACATACGGGCTGAAATCGGGGTTGTTCCAAACTCCTCACAAAAGGGAATTTGTAGAAACGGGTGCCACTGTTTTGTGAAAAACAAATGCGTCAAACCCACCCACATTTCTACTGCGTCCTCTACAGGTGGGATGAAAACTCCAGTGAACGGCGAGTTCACTGAACTCTCCTAAAACACACTCTCCCAGCAGGCTTTGCAATACACAATCACAGACAGTGCTTCAACCCGTGTCAGGATGTCTGAAAAATATTAACTGAAGTGTTTTGACTGTAGTTCAAACCAGGGAGCAGGGATGACAGCAGCAGTTCCATTTTGAAGAGAAAGCGAGCGTACGCGTGGACGCGACAGGGCTTTCCATGTTTGGAAACGCATGTCTGTGAATACTGTGTGTGTATACATGACCGGGGGACAGACGTGCTGCAGTACTGGCAACATGAATAAACTGAGCCTCAATAAGTGCAAATCCCCTTGTCTGGATGTTTTATGTTGGGGTGTGGGTTTCTAGGAGACACCAAGTGACTGACGTTAGTTAACTGGGGGATAAATTTACTCCACATCTTATGATTTCATTCGTGTTCCAGACACCCATATTCACCACTTGACAACTGTTCAACAGGGTTTGGTACTTTACTTATTTGTACAACTGCAAATTTACTTAAGTAACTCGATTCAAAGTTGTGGCAGCAGTGGTGTACCTTAGATCTGAACAACCTTCTGGTCCTCGATTCTGTTTACACAACCACCCAATCTTTCTGTGTGATCAACTTGTACTTAAAATAATATTTTTTTTATGTGTTTGAGTAACAGTGCATCTTATCCTCCACCTAACACTGCCTCTGCTGCAATGCTGCAAAATCTGAGGCAAATATGCTGCACTAACCACATACCTGCACACTACAAGCATTCACTTTGGTGTATTTAATAAAACTGACCTGCCCTTCCCTAGTCCCACAGGCCCTGCCTGTCAGTGTGTAAAAGAATGCACATAATTGTGTCCTGAATGCCCTTATCACACTTTTCAGAGAGACAGATTACAAATTATTAACTTGTTGCTTGCTTAGACAGAGGACATATTTGAGAGCTCTGTATGCAGTCTACACATCGGCCATCAAGGCCATTCTGTGTGAAACAAATACCCTTGATCATTCTAATACGCACTGAACCCCAACAAACCTCAATAGCAACTAAATTACCAAGACATGTTCAACACTTTCAACATGCAGATAGCAATGCCTGAGCGTGATTTACACATGCTCCAAACGCGGTTGGCCAAACAGCTGGCTCAAGTTATATACACAGTCAAACACAGTCGAACGTGTCAAATGCCATGCGACTCACAAAATGTGTCATTTAATCTCGAGTGAGGAAATCCAGGTGCTGATAGTAAAGTTAACCTGAGTGGGTCAGGCCGAAATTTACTTTACTGCAAACAGAGTTCTGTGACCACACGTGAAGAAGAACATGCGGTGACTTTGTCCATGTGCAGGTGTAGCTGTCGTGTGTGGGTTCAGCCACTATACAAAACGTGTGCGTGAGAGTGAACAGAGGCGTTTAAACTCCCACTCTACCTGCGGGGTCAGGGGTCAGAGGTGTCAGAGCTAATCCTGCTCCTCCTCCGCCTGCTCCCTCAGGGGGAGGGGCAGCGCGTCGGTCCCCAGCAGGCCCCTCCTCAGGACATAGGGACAGGCGGGGCCACTCGGAATATCGGCAAAACCTGGGCGTGGGGAACAACACTGGCTGTCATTACCTTAACCGCGGCTCCTAGACATACCTGTACAGGACACTTCACTCTGATGCAGTATAAACAGATCCTGGATGACTCTAGCTGCAAGAAGCTAAGCTATGATGTCATACAGCACAACTTCGCCTGTCGCTTAAGAGCCTGTCTCTCGAATAGAGCCTTCAGATATACGCACCCTTCATGACGACCTCGGGCAGCCCGTAGGGCTCGTACTCCGTGTCGTCGAAGGCGGCCGAAATTCGGCTGCGGTTCCGACGGATCCTCTCCGCCAGACGCGCCGGGTCGGCAGGGATGGGGAACGACCCGGAGAACAGAGGGCCGGTTCCGCCCTCCGGCGCCAGCATGGGCGACAACGGCGGCGAATATGAGTTCTGCTCAAACTCTTCGTTGCTGGTGTTGGGATCTTCGTCCTGTATCTCCGCAGGCTCGGTCTGGGTGCTCGAGTGCTTTATCTCCCCGCCACCAGCAGGGGGCCCAGGCGTCGCCTGTTCCACCCCTCTACTGTCACCATCCGTCTGAGTGGCCATGCTCTGAAGCTCTTTACTCACACTGCCCTCAGGGTCGCCCCCTGCCCTCTGCTCTATGAAAGCCAGACTCTCCACTTCAGTCTGAGTTTGACAGTCTCTGGTGACCACTTTTGGCCCGCAGGGGGCACTGTGTTGAGGTGGCAGAGGTTCATTTTCTCTCTCTACTCCAGGGCAGACAAGCTTTGGCATATCAGTGGTGCTGTCCGGTGACTGTCTGTGGGTTGTTGTTAGTGTATTCCCTTTGGTAGTGTCAGCCTCACTGAAAAGAGGGGAATCATTCTTCAAGCCATGCTTACTTTCAGTTTGAGTTTTTGTCTGTACACAGTACATTTGAGTGTCTTCGGTTATGAAAATGCTTTTTGTAATTTGTGATTCCTTTCTTTTTTCTTCCAAGAGGGAGTTATTACCATCTCTATGTGTCTTCCCTGAATCCGTAGTGCAATCTTTAGTGTTGACAGAGCACAGAATCTGTTGATGTGGCTTCTCAACCCCCTGAGTTTCTTTAACAGGCGCTAAGTGTTCACTGACTGCACCTGCATTTTCCACTACAGGTGCATGAGTCCCTTTGCGGTCCATTGCTTTGTTTGTGCATTCGGTTTTGGCCAGACTGCCTTCACGGGAAGCTGCTTCGATATGGTCCTCTGTAGTTCTGCAGTCTGCTGCTTTGGACTTGCTGTCATAATGGTTTGCACCTTTCTCCTGATCGTCTCTGTGAGTGTTCTCTGTTGCTTTGGTCTGTTTGCCTGCAACGCAGGACTGAATTACCTTAGAGTTGTCATCACTTTCCACAGTGACTGAACTAGGATGACTAACATCATGACTGCCCGGCCTGATTTCGGTCCCTTTATCCATGTCCCTGTGAATCATTGCTTTGGTCTTGAAGTCTGTCATAACATTAGTATCAATAGTTGGCACCTGGAAAAAAAGCAGAAATAAGCACATAAACAAGGCATCATTATCCAAACTCTCAAAACTTTGGTCAAGACGTCAGATTTATAAGTCAAGGTAGAACTTCTTGACTTCAAAAGCAAACAGATGAAAGGTCATAACAATATATTTTCAGCAAAAACCTAAATATCTGGCTCACCTGGATAGTCACCGGCAGATTCCCTGTGCTCCTGAGTGACTCCAGGGTCCTCTCAGTTGGGTTTGAGGAGCCTTGTCCATTGTCACGGTCAACTCTTTCAGCTGGTGCAGAATTTTTTTCAGAGATGTCTAGCCCGCCATACTCCACCTGCACATCCAGTAGCGTGTGTGTGGACTCAAGGTCATCCCCGTTGCAGGTTAGGACCAGCTGGTCTTCACGCACCACTACTATTGAGCCTTGGCGAGAGTGAATGGCGGTCTCCCCTGTTAGCAAAGGGGAGATGGGCTCTCCAGTGACCCTCCAGACCTCAAGCTCTTCTGCTTGTCTTGTGTTCTCCTCTCGCAGGCTAGAGACCTCGGACTGGAGTTCTATCAACTGGGATAGAAACAAGATGAGACTAATTAACCCTAAACGAATGTTAGCTTCTGCATGTTAAACACTTCTAAACCACAACCTTTTCTTTCCAATTACTATGTCCTTTAAAATGTTTTCCCCCAGATTTAAATTTCATTTTCATAATAAACCCAATTACTATTCCCAGCAATTATAAGCAGAATTATTATATAATTATGATTATGATTCCCAGGAATTATGAGCAGAACTAAAAACACAAAGATGAACACTATAAATGGTATTTATAAATCAATAAACATCTTACTCTTAAATGAACATGTACAAACAGTAAAAAAAAAAAAAAAAAACCCTGCTTCACATCTTTTAAGCAAATTCGGAATAAATTAGGAAAAGTATGAAAATCAACCATGGGTTTAAACCAACCTGCTTCTGAAGAGCTGTGAGCTGAGACGGAGAGAACTGGTCTTGCTCCATTCCAGTTTTGCCTGTGACAGTCTGCTGCTGGGCAGTATCATCATCCATTTCCCCAGATTTCAGACCACATGGTTCAGACTGGATTTGGTCCTGTAGGTCTTTTCCACCGTCCAGATGCAGTCCATCATTGCTGTGAGGACTGGTGAGTTCCTGGGCAGGCGGCAATTTCAGCAACGACTGTGAAGCCACATCGCTTTGACTGCTCTGTTCACTCATAACCACCCTCTCTATACCAACAGACCCTTCATCAGCTAAATTTTCAGCTCTAGTCAATTTACTGTCACCATCACCCAGCTTGCAATTAGTGCCACTATGAAATCCGCTCTCAGCAATAGCAGCTAACTCCCCCTGTCTATCTGGAGGACACACTGCAAGAGCCCAGGATCTCAATGCCTGATTTTCAGCTTGCAACCTGATAATGGCGTGATGATGTTGATGATGTTGCACATCCGTATCTGACTCTGAATCTTTGTTGCTCTTGTTGTGTGCGTCACCTGCCTTTTGGCCTGTCGACATTGTTTGCTGCATGCTCCCTTCTAGAAAAGATGTGGTTTCAACCATTAAATTCAGTTCGTGGTTTTCACTTTGTTCTGTCAGGAAGTCTTGATTCACAAAAGCTTCCACTCTTCCCATTGCTTCCTCGGCATGGGTGCCCGAATCTCCAGAAACAATGATATTCTGTTGGCTCTCACAAAGAAGTCCTTGTTTAACTTCTGAATCCAGAGGTTGTTTTTCCTGCTTGTTTGACAACTGGGCTTGAGATAACATGGACTGAAGCTCTTCATTCTTTGCTCTCACTTGGCTGAGATCTTCCTTGGCAGCCTCTAATTCGGCCACTAGTCTCTGAGTGGTGCCATCTCCTATGAGAGCACTTAGGTCTGCGTCCAGACAATTCAGTCCTTTTACAGTCGCAGCTGCAGCGAGTTTAGATCTCAGTTCTTCATTCTCAGCCTTCAAGTCACGTAACTCTGCCTGAAAATCCTTCACAGAGCCGTCATTGTTGATACTTTGTAACATCTGCTCCATAGGAGGAGTCATCGAAAGAGAAGTCTGGCCAGAATCCTGAAGCGGGCTTCGGTCAGCCGTTTGCTCAGCTTCACTATCTGGTGTGACTGCCTGACCCGGGGTTGAAGGGAGCGGAGAGTTCATCTCCACGGGCCCCGTCTCCTCTGGTTCTTCAAAGCCCTCACTCCCCAGCTGCAGCTTATGCTTCTCCGCTTTCAGTTCAGCGATTTCCCCACGACAGCCACGCAGTTCTTCCTCCAGCCTCTGGAGGGTGCTGTCCCTGTCCTGCAGCTCCCCCAGCAGGTCTGTTATGTTGCCGCTCTGGTTTTCGAAGGCAAGGGTCAGCTGTTTGGTCTGGTTAGTCACTTGGCTCTGCAAGACCTCTAGCCTGGCCTGGGCCTGCTTAGCCCTTCCGGCCTCCCTGTCCCTCTCACCCCGCAGTTTCACACAATCACCCCTTAGGCGTTCCACTTCCAGGACCAGCTGGACCACCTCATCTGAATCCAGCAACTTCTCTGATTTTGCTTGTGTCCCTGGCCCATCAACAGCAGGCTTCGCCAGATAAAGCTCTCTGCTTTCTCCAGGAGGTTTTGAGGCTTTTGCTCCCTCCTTGCAGATCAGGTCAATTTCTACCTTTTCCAGGGTCTCCTCTTCCACAGAGTCACAGAGAGGAATGGGTCCAGCTGGCGATGGAATCAAATTATCATCTCCAGTGGTGACAGAATTGTTGTTGTTGGAGTTAAAATCCAGGATGAGGGGTAGTAAGGGATTCTTGGCCTCTTCACTCCCCTTTTTCCCTTCCAATTTCGAATTCCGCAACTCCTCCAATTCGGTCTTAATTTCTGCCACCTCCTCTTCCAGAGCTCTCCTGCACTCCTCACTTTTAAATCTCTCCGTCTCCCCATCCTCCTGTTGTTTCCTGAGCTCAGTCTCCAGTGCCGCTAGATTTGCCCTCAGCTTGTCTACCTCAGCCCTCTCCTCTTTGCCTTCTCTCTTCTTCTCCACCTGTTCTTCCCGACGCTCGGACTCCAGGGCATCCAGGGCTTCTCTCAGCCTGCCGCTCTCCTTTCTCTCCTCCTCCACCTGTTTCTCCAGCCGGCCTCCTTCCTCCTTGAGCTCCTGGGTCTTCTGGCGGAGCTGCTCCACCTGGGAGGAGTGCTTTCGGCTCACCTGCTTCAGCTTGGTCCTGGCCTCCGTCTCCGCCCTCCTCTGGGCCTCCAGGTCCTCCAGCCTCTGCTCCAGCTCCCTCTTGGCCTCCCTGAGGTCATCACGCAGGGCCGCGTTTTCTCTTTTTAGATCCTGTAAGGACGGCGAGCCATGCTGGCCTTTGACACCAGATGAGGAAATGGAGTCCTGGCTCAGAACACCCACACCATCTGGCTGGGTATCGCCATCACTGCTGTGATGTTCTTGCTTTTCATCTTTGGTCAAGACGCTGACGTCCCTCTGCAAGGTCTCGCCTTGGTCAGTCCCTGCATCCTCCTGCTCTTTAATGGACGCTCCCTCCTCATCGACAGATGTTTCGTCTCTCTTTAGTGGAGTCGTCTCCTTTCCTCTCTGTTCATCCTCCTCTTGTCGGGTTATGGAGCCTCTCCTATCAGCCTCATTTCCTGCCCTCCCTCCTTCACCTTTCGGTGCTTGGGACCCAAACTCCCCTATAAAATCAGAGTCTATGCCCTCCGCTGGCTCTCTGTCTGTGGGGTACTTGGCCCTCTGCTCTTGCTGCTCTTCCCTGGATTTTTCGGGCCTGGCAACCTTCTTCTTCGGCACGTGTGAGGGGCGATGGGGGGTCACAGGGCAGGAGAAGCTGTCCCCGACAGGGAGACATCGTGCAGGAACTGCCGGTGTGGCAGGGACAGCAAGCCGAGCTGCAGGTGGGAAATTGGAGGGAAAGGAAGAAATAAGCGGACGGATAAGACAAAGAAAGAAAAAGCTCTTCACCTATGTTTAATACAAAGGGAAATATCTTTCCATCGGCCTGTAACTCAAACCACCGGCCTGTAACTTCCAATTTGGGAATACTCAGAAATGCTGCATGGCGAAATCACGCAACTCTGTGTTCCAGGACGTTCTCACACAGAATGCTGTGCAATCACAGGATGTTCTCCATTTGCTCATTTTCACCCAGTGCAAGTTCCAGCGTAAGAAACATTCGTGAGACAGCAAAGACGAATAACAGAAAGCAGACAGTCAGAAGATATAAACACATACATTAAAAATGAGACTGATAAAAACAAAAGAATGAAAGGAATTAAAGATTGATGGGTTCCATTTTGTGATGTATCAACTTCGTCTGCGGCTATGAATACTGCACATTAAAAACAAAAAAAATGAAAAATACAGAGAACATAGTCGTCAAATGTGACAGCGCAAAGGAAAGACTGAGGAAGGCTGAACCAAAGCATTAATAAAGTCAGCTCCTCTTTGCTGACTGCCCACATTATTAAACAAGCTGAAGACAGGCTGCTGTGGCAAGTACTATGAATTATTTATAACTGCGTCTGGTCATACTTACAGTCCTCTACTCACAATGCTACCTCAGTCTTATGGGCATTCGGAAGAGTGTTGTTCTCTGAATTATTTCAGAACTCAAAAAGACTGTTCTGGAGTGCAAAGTGTCGAAAATCAGGGGTAGAGAATATACTATATATGGTATGGTATTTATACATAAACTGGTCTGTCCAGAAGAACCCAGTCTGATTAGCTTTTTACAGAGATTACGATCTCCCTCAATGTGCAATGACAGTTCACTCCACATGTTTATGTACAAAAAAACAAACAAATGAAAGGCCAGTTTAGTGTTTACACCTTACTCTTACATTCATGAATATTTTTTCCAAGAATGTAAGGGTAAGGTTTATAATCAGATGGCCAACTAATATTAAAGAAATGCTGCTAAAACTTTCAGTAATTCAGTAATATTTCAAACACATCACCTGCTTCCACTTCAAATGTATAAACTGATCATGTCCATTATGTATGCGATTAAATAACAAAATTAAGGTTTTAAATAAAACAGGCCACTCACTTGCTATGACAAATACAATGAAAAGAGGATATTCAGAGCTAATAAAAAAAATACTTAAAATACAGTACGATGGTTAGGATTCGAGGACAAAGACCAAATTATACATTCCATCTTAGCGGGCAATGAATCCATTACAACCATATTGCTACACCACTAAACCCATGTTATGAGTAACCATTAATTTAAGGTTTTGGGATCAGTCAAATAATTACATATTGGTTTAAAGCTTCAAAATATTATTTTCTCGAATTAAACAGTGTTTGCCTTTACTTTAAAACATAAATCTTTTCACATATCTTGTAATTTTACTGTCATTGCACAGTACAGCGCAAAAAGTACAGCAGTTTGATAAAGTACAGTCCCAAGAGAGACAGCAAGTGCAATAGGTGATGACTCCATTGAAAAATCTGCTCTGTCAGAGAAACAAGAACAAAACAAGCCTAACGAGCACTTATGTGCCACTCAAAGCATTACTAAGCCTTCTATTAACAATCCAGTGACCAATTAAAACATTTCCTCATTGTTCTACAGAATGTTAAAGGCACTTCCTGAAACGGAACTTCCCGAAACCAGGAGAGCTTTTAGCACGAATGCATTTTCTCCCTAATGTACCATTACAACACAGACCATTCCGCCAATAGGGGGCAGCAGAAAGACAGCAAAATACAAATGGCCAAAATGACATGCAGTCAAAGGGCATACCAAAAGTATTAGTCAGTTTGCCTTTGAGAAGAAAACATGTGAGTGTGTGTGTATGTGTGTGTGTGTGTGTGTATGTGTATGTGTGTATGTGTGTGTGTGTGTGTGTGTGTGTGTGTGTGTGTGTGTGATAAAGACAGATGTCTTACAAACTGCTGTTGTACCACAGCAAACAGATAAACTGAATTGCTTCACTCAGGTGCAAGCTACTGCATGCAATATGATCATGAACTCAAACCACATCGTAATGTACTCGTGTACTGTATACCGGCCACTATGTGTACAATGTAGACTTCATGAGCCCCTTCACCAAAAATCTCACCTTCACTGCAGAGCTGACCTCCTTTGATTAACTGATCAATTGGTCGAAACACTCCTTTATTGGCCAAACCCGCCCCCCAAACTCAGTTCGCAATTTACATTGAAAAAGTCAAAAACAACAGCACAAAATTTGTTTCATCATTTTGATCATTTGACTTTCGGTTGAAAAAAAGTGTTCATTGGTCGACCAAGATTTTATCTGGTCGAAGGCAGCCCTACTGCAAAGTGAGGTTTGCATTGTTGTGTAGTTTACATGGTGAAAGTAACTCGTTTTACTGCAGGGAAATCTCCATTTCCTTCTGGAATTCTCTCACAACTACTCACCCTCTAACGCATGAATAATGAACAAGCACTTCATTTTTAACTTCCTGCACAAAGTTTTTGATACCCGAGTGAGCCTTCAAAAATGAAAAAACTGTCCTGAAAAATTTTCATGGAAATGTTGAAATTTGATTTTTCAAAAAAAATCAAGTTGAAACCAAGTTTCAACTTAATTTACCCCTACCTTCTGTTACCCCTACCTGCCCCTATGCGCATAATGCTCTGGGAAGCCGACCACACCCTTTCTGCAGCGTGACTGCCTTTTAGCACACTCCTAAAATGGACTTCAAATTCCACACAGTAGGACACAAGCCAACTCCGCTAAGCATTTGGAGTATGTATGCATTCAAACGATAAGGCGTGATTTTTTTAAAGTTAACAACAGCAATTGTAAACAAATTTGCTTGGTTTGTAGTTTGTTGAAAAATCAGGAAAAGGGTGTCAAATCAACTTGTTTTCTTATTTATTTAAAAACAGAGAGATAATGATACCAACATATAGTAAAAGTAAGGAAGACTTACTCAGTTTCAAAGCACATGACAAATCACAGAGTTTGTGATGAGTTAGTCACAGACGTGTGACATCATAAGTCAGCTGACTGCTACTCACCCTGCAGCTCTGACACCAGCCTCAGGGCCTCAGCCAACTCCCGGCTCAGTCTCTTCACCTCCTCCTCCAGACTCTTCACCCGCTGACTGCTCTGCTCCAGGCTCAGCCCCAGACTGTCCTTCTCCCGCAGCGCCTCCTGCAGGACAGAGTGCACATTACAAGTGTCTGACACAGAGGATGGGTCCTGCGATTGAAATTAAGTTAGTGAAAAAAGCTGCTCTGAGAGGGACTTCACAGAATTTTTATCAGGCAGCAGCCAACGTTTCATTCTGAAATTCATATCCAACCGTGTTTTTGAGCCAGCAGGGAGAGGGTGATACTGTGCCACTCTCATGTCCTTGAACAAGAGCAACACCAGGCTGTGGACCTGATAACATTAATCGTGACCGAGACAACAACAGCACCACTCCTTCTCCAACACTGTGGCAAACTGCTTATCTTTAGCTTGAATGGCACTGGATGGTGCAGATGGGGGGGGGGTTGGGGGAGGGAGGGGCCAGATGACCCTCGTCAGATAAATGTACTGTTCCGTGTACGGCTTTCTTGTGAATTTGCGAATGAGCTTGAAGGCATCTAGTAGCTGTGTATGTCAAAGTTCAGCTAGGGCATTTCACACGTTGCTAGTGCAGCTGGCAGTACGCATGGCAAACTGACCCTGGGGTCAACAGAACAAGCCTTCATCCTCCCAGAATGCTCTAGATCAGCCTCAAGATGCACCTACCTCTAGCCCACCCTTAATAGCCTAGAGAACACAGCTTTGTAGCAATAGTGTACTTGTACTTTGGATTCGCAACAGAAAATGCCTTCCAACAACCAGCATGTTCTGGACTATCTTCAGAACAATTCCATACCATTAAATTGTCCTGAACGGGCTACAGAAATAGCTTTGTATCATTAGCAAGAGTGAAGTGGCTACAGAATGTAGCATTGTACAATTAGCTTGCTCTGAACTAGATACAGAATGTAGCTACGAACCATTAGCTTGCTCTTAATTGGCTACAGAATGTAGCTTCATACCGTTAGCTTGCTCTGGATCTGTGCCTCTCTCTTCTGGCACTCCTGCAGTTCCTTTTCTGTCCACTGCAGTTTGCCCTTCACACCGTCCAGATCTTTCTCGAGAGTTTGTTTCTGCAGCAACACCTAGAGCCAGGGCAAAGTGGAGTGAGGGAAATTGGAGAAATAGAGGGATGGAAGAGAGGGAAGTGTAGGGAAGAGAGAAGGAAGAGTAAATAGAAAGAGTATGAGACAGGGAGACAAAGACCGGAAAGTACAGATGGAGAAATGGGGGGGGGGGGGGGGGTAAAGAAATGGACAAAGAATGAGGAATGGATAAATGGGCAAAATAGGGGAGGTCAGTAAGAGGAGGGAGGTTGAAATTGGGAGGGGTATTGTAGAAGGGACAGCAAAGAGAGGGGGATAAAAAAGAAGAGGGGGACAATGGTGGGGGGGGGGAGAATAATGGGGTAGAACACAGATTTAATCAATATAGTTATTTTTTTAAGAATCAATCATATTTTAAAGGTAAGGACACATGCAGCATGCTGTCCAACTGGAACGTGCAACTGCAATGGCAGTTCATGCCCACATCAATGACAGACGGGTTCAAATGCAAATTCAAAAGGAGAGGCAAACAATCTGGTCTGTAACCGAAACCACAGTTTTGGCAATCACCATCTCTGCTTGACAAACTGAAACTACCTCCACACTACTACGGATATCTGGGACACCACAACACAAACTAGCACCTGTGTCCCCTGTTTTACACCTACCCTACCCTTGTTACCTTTGCTCAGTATTGCAGCCTGGTGACCTTTCAGTTCACTAAATTATGCTTAAATGTAATGTAATATGGTTCATATATGTAGTCAGCATAGGCATACACATATGTGGTTATACCGCAGAATTTTGAAGACAATATGAACTGGAATATTGGAAATGATTTTTCATGGAAAACCATTTACCAAATAAAAAGACTATGCATTTTGGTGGATTACAAGGATCACTTGGAGTCCCACAGACAAGGTGGATAGCCAATGTGCGCCCCCTCAGGTTAAGCAATTCCTTTATGCAATCCAGTTCAACATGTAGCGACACCCGTAGAATAAGCAGGCTAAAATGACATCTCTCAGTGACTCTGAAGACAACCAACAGAGTCGCACGAAGCTGAAGTGTAGCCAATGAGACGGACGTGGGTGTGGAATTTCTCAGAGCAATGGGAACATTTTGTTTTCTCTCTCCTCCTTATCGAACTCCCCCTTCCCTTTCATTTACCCCTCTGTCCCAGTACCTCCCCCTAACTCTTCGCCCATCTCCCTTTACCCAATCATTCCCTTTCAAACTCATCCTCCTGACATCCACCCCCCCACCCCCCCCTACTCCCCCCTCCCTGTAAGGGAGTGCCAGTGCATGAGAGACAGGGAGGAGCGTGCAGCTCAGATTACAGGACGAGGGGAAAAACAAAAGAGGCAAACCACACAGAGATTATCACACACTGACCTTCAGGGCTCAAAACTCCATTGTGAAAAATCAGGATGGGGAAAAAAGAACAAGAGAGAGAGTGGGGGAGGGAGAGAGGAGAGGAGAGGAGAGGAGGAAAGTGGCATTAGTTTCTGGCCCGTAGAGCTCCCAAATCCATGGTGAGGATAAAACAGATGGTGGGACAGAAAGGCAGAGACAGACAGAGGGGGAAAAAAGAGAGGATACGCAGCCAAGCAAGAATTTTGGTACAGAAGGTCTCAGCACTGACCCTGTGTTAAGCTTGTGCCAGGCGGGTCACACACACAGAGATGCTTCCCACCGACAACCACAGTTTAGAGTTCTGAGAGACGGCACTGAATGAACGTTGGAATACTAGCAAATTAAAACACTGGGGTCAATGTCTGAGGGCAGCTGGCAGTCAATGTACATCCTGCCTCGTAGCCAAAAAAAGACCCAAATGATTAGTTCCAATATGTTCTTTTCTTCTTATGACTGATATGACTCCAGCCAACCAGCAGACCCTCGGTGTGATGTTCATTGACTGATTCGCGTCTGTGCTGCTTGTGCGTCTGTGCTGCACGCGTGTCAGTGCTGCACGTGGGTCTGTGCTGTCTGTGCATGAGAGGTGGGGCTGGTACCTTGTCACACTGTGCCTGCAGCGTGTTGTGCAGGGTCCGGGCTTGCTGCAGCTCCTGGTTCAGCTTGTTGCTCTCCTGCTGGTGCTGCTTCTCCCTGGACTGGCTCTCTTTCTGCAGCTCCAACAACTCCTAGAACACAGAACACAGTTACTACAGAATCGCTGGAACTGAAGAGACTCACACAAACACACACAGGCCGTGCGGATATGGTGGGCGATATACCCAAAAAAAAGTCCTGCACATCCCTAGTTCACTCTGCACAGCCACCAAATGATTCATTTCCCCTAATGGTTGCATTCATATTATATTATTTTGGAAATTTTGCTGATGCATTAAAGGGATGTTTGAAGGGAGTTTCTCCCCACTAATCATGTTATAAACTGGGGATGTCGGGCTGAAAGCATTCCTACATCCAGTGTCGGTTGCTCACTCTCTGTTAGCCGTTAGCATCGTAAGCCAAACAACACTGATTTAACGGGGGCTGAGAATCACACTGACAGCCACTTAACAGAGAGTACCAATGAGCCAAACCTAAATAAACAGTTCATCATGTGTTTATACATATCATGTAATAGATACGTGCCAATATAGCCTAAGAAAACAGTACTTTTAATTATTTTTGGACTACTTGCCAAAACGCAGTAATGCACACAAATGTACATATTCTTGCACGCGTGCACACGCACACACGCGCATGTGCGCACACACACACACACACACACACGCGTACACACACACACTCACACACACTCTCTCTCTCTCACTCTCTGGTGCTCTCTCTCCAGGTCCTTCCTGCGCTGCTCGGCGCTGCGGCGGCTGCTCTCGGCGTTCTGCCTCTGGCAACCCAGCTCCTCCTGCAGCTGCTTCACCCGCTGCTCTGCAGCCTGCGCCTGCGCAGCCAGCCAATCACATCGCACGAAACCAGTGAGCCAATATAACAACATACAAAAATAAAATACAGGCAAAATCTACTACACTACATTCATGAAGGCTGAAGTTACAACCGGTCTCCCAGGTCTATCACACAAATTATTTACATTACACCTTGTCTCACCGGATCTCCACCCCTATGGACCCGCCCATGCCCCAGCTCACCCTGTCCTTCTCCTTCTCCACGCGGCCGTTGGCCCGGACCAGTTCCTCTCGGGCCCGAGTCAGGGTCTGCTCCCGGGCAGCCAGCTCCCCCTGCACCTCGGCTAACCGGGCCTCCGACTCCCGGTGCCGGTCCGAAGCCGAGCGGACCTCCTGCTCCAGAGACTGAACCCACGTCTGAAGCTCCACGACTTTGGATCGTTGGACTGGGGAAAGAGGAAGAGGAAAGGAGAGAGGGAAAGAAAGAGTGAATAACCAGAAAATAGAAGCTAGCTACAGTAACGATAGATTTTGATTTTCTTCTTATTTGCATCTAAAAGGTCCTTGGAGAACAGCGATGACGAAAGTCAACATATATAAAACAATTTGTAAATGACATATTTTTGCATTTTCTTACTGTAAACTGTCTTCTAAAGGGGAGACGCCAGGAAATATAACAAAACTGCATTTTATCACATTTGGGTATGTGTACTATAGCATCTAATTATACCTGCACATATCTGTCCTGCTACTGTAGAATACTCTGGAAATGGCATCCATCACGTTTGTGACATCACTATGCCCATTTTTTTCAAATCAACACAAATGCAACTGCTTTTAAAACCATTCATGCAGAGCATATGACAGACTGAGAACACAGCTCTGCGGCCAGTAAGTATTGATCAGTTTCAGGAAAATGTGCATGAAGGGGAACATGGCTATTAACAGCACCGCCTCAGGGGCAGTACGACAAATACTGTCACAAGCGCAACTGCAGCCCAATAACAGTCTTGTTTTGGGTGGACACCAAAAAATGACATTTAATAAAGCCATATAGAAGTCCAGCATGCGAGAAATGCATTTACGACAGGATCAATGTATGGCAGATTGAAAATGAGAAACTAATGTTCAGTCTGAAAAAGAGTCGTAAAGTTACTGATTCGCATCTGGATCTAGGCATTGTGCTGCAGCTGTAATAAAGAATACATTTAAACAGCCACCGAGAGGCTTTCTGGTCTTTGTCAGAACGATTTACGTTCTGGGCACCACACTGTAAGAAAGAAACAAAAGCACAAAGAAAGGCAACTACACTGGCTCCAGTTAGGACAGTTCAGAGGAAATACTGAAGACACTGAGTACTAAATATTTCTCAGGTTGACTCCTGTCAGCAGATCAAGTCACTGTTAGGGAAATTTTTAAAGGGAAATTCTTCACGAACAGGAAGGATTTAATTTTTTTTAAGAAAGCTTGCCAGACCACATAACACAGGTAGAGACCCGAGGGGTGTTCCAGTCCAAGCTTGATGAAATAATGACGCTAACCTTTCAGTAAAAGATTTATGCTCCATGATATCTACGTTCAGAAATGCGATGCAAGGTTAATGCGGGTTCATTCAACACATTTGAAAAATACTGCAATACAATATATTTTTTGTTTTTCCTCAAAAGGAAGAATTCACCCATAATACATGAAACAGTCCTTGCAGCAGTAAAACCAGACTGTCAAAGCTCAAGGGAGTGTCGATTGTGAAAAGGTCATGGAGTCACTCTAAATACATTTTACTATTTGTGCAAATGTTTGTGTGCTTTTTATTAAGGACAGGGATGTTCAATAAAAATGAATCACTTCTAACCAGTATTTGTCAGAGCACTTAGTGGTGTAAAAACGCCCGTCTTATTGTCATGCCAACAAATGGCACCTGAACGGAGCTGAAAAGGGATTGGGCCTAATGGCCGACTACATAATGAAAGCACGGTTTATCACGAATGGAAGCCCTGCCGCAGGTGAAACGCAGACGGCCAATGAAAAGGCAGAGCGGTGAGTCACACGGCCTGGGCTGACTGTGCGGCGGGCGACGTGTGACGCTGACGTCACGCGCGGGGCCAGCTGAGCACCGAGCCAAGCACCGGAGGGCTCGGTAATAACGTCCGTTTAAAATCCAGACGCCGCTCTTCTGAGCGCTGAGGTCAGCCAAACGACAGCTCGGTCTGTTTTCCCAAAACGGACTCCCCCCCCCTTCGCCTCGCCGCCTCGGGGCTACATGTCTCTCCGTACTCCTCCCGTCCCTCCCAGCCCGTGGAGCGCGGGACTCATAAAAATGACAATGGAGTTTTACTGGCAGCGCGACTGACCGAACCGGCTGGAGCACAATGGCTGGCCCTCAGCTCTCGGGCGCTGTTCAAACACTGCTTCTGCATGCACGTGACACCCCCCGCCACGGACTGCGCAGGCAGCCAATGCCGCCACTCCGCTGCTACTGTGAACTGCGGCATTTTGCTCAGAGGAGGTATCATGAATATTACAGGAAGGGGAGATAAAAGCAGGACTTTTAAAAGTGCAGCTCTGAGGCTGGCAGACAGGCTAGTTCCCACACGCAGAGAGCAGGTGTGCGCGCGCGAGAGCACGCGGGTTTGGGCGTGCTGCTGTTCCGAGCTCAACCCGCGGATCAGGGTGGCAGTCTGCTGCGCAGCAACGACGCACACGGTGAGTTCCCATAGCGACACTCTCCGGGGGAGTCAGAAAGTTAAACATGGGAAACGGAAAGCGCAAGCGAGGACTCAACAAACAAGAGAGGAGAACCACCGTGTGAGGGATACTCCCAAAACACTGACAGAATCGCTGCCCAGGGACAGGGCCCTGTCCACCGGGGCCTCTCCAAGCCTGGATAAACCACACTGCCCTGCCCACTAGGGCCTCTCCAGACCTGGATAAACCACACGGCCCTGCCCACTAGGGCCTCTCCAGACCTGGGTAAACCACACGGCCCTGCCCACTAGGGCCTCTCCAGACCTGGATAAACCACAACGCTTTGCCCACTAGGGCCTCTCCAGGCCTGGATAAACCACACTGCCCTGCCCACTAGGGCCTCTCCAGACCTGGGTAAACCACACTGCCCTGCCCACTAGGGCCTCTCCAGACCTGGGTAAACCACACGGCCCTGCCCACTAGGGCCTCTCCAGACCTGGGTAAATCATACTGCCCTGCCCACTAGGGCCTCTCCAGACCTGGATAAACCACACGGCCCTGCCCACTAGGGCCTCCCCAGACCTGGGTAAACCACACGGCCCTGCCCACTAGGGCCTCTCCAGACCTGGGTAAACCACACGGCCCTGCCCACTAGGGCCTCTCCAGACCTGGGTAAATCACACTGCCCTGCCCACTAGGGCCTCTGCAAACCTGGATAAACCACTCTGCTCTGTCCACCGGGGCCTCCCCAGACCTGGATAAACCACAATGCCCTGCCCACTAGGGCCTCTCCAGACCTGGGTAAACCACACTGCCCTGCCCACTAGGGCCTCTGCAGACCTGGATAAACCACACTGCCCTGCCCACTAGGGCCTCTCCAGACCTGGATAAACCACAATGCCCTGCCCACTAGGGCCTCACCAAAATACTAACCTTTATCCAGGCCTGGAGCGGCCCCGGCAAACAGGGCTGTGTCTGTTATCCAGGACTGGATAAAGGTTAGTATTTTACGGCCTGCCAGCGAGCAACAACATCATCATGGAGCGCACTGATAACGACAGGGACTGCGTCAAAACATCACTACATTATTATTAAAACGCTGAGCAATGCCGCAATGCAAACAGAGGACGACGAGGCAATAAATCTATCTTTTTATCAACTAAAACAAACATCCACTTTTTCCATTGAGTCGTACACAACGTGAGCCCCTCCCCTTCCCCCGTCCCACAACCACACCCACACCCACCTCTAAAGCACTGCAGTAATATCAGTGCTGCGGTTTGCGAAAAGCCACTCGGAATGCACATTAGGACAAAACAGCCTTTGTGGGGCGTTACAGGGCAGAGATCCACAGTCAGCAAACACCAGCGCGTGGCGCGGGGCTGACGTCACGGCGTGCCCGTGGGAAACGCAGAGCCTGGCATTATCTGACGCGGCCTCGGCCGGGACAAAGCCGGGGTCACGAAATAATCACACGGGAAAAAAAAGACGATGCAAGGAAGCAACAGACCTGAGAAAACAAAGGCGGAGGGCGAGACGAGCACAGTGAGGACAGAATGAACAGACAGCACCACCGTCTATGCAGGTCTATGAGTGCATGGGAGTGCATTCATAAGGGTCCGTGTGCCCTTCTTCACAAGGAATGAAAAAGCCAACATGTATTTTCTGTCTCTGTATATAATTAAATATAACATGTAATTACATATAAACCAAGACATAATCACAGGGCAGCCCTTAACAGTCAGTTTACTAGAGTGAACACATAACTTTATTTTTACTGAGTACACATTTGCAATGATAGCGGTACGTCCCACCCCAGACATGCAGAGGGCAGTGTTGAGAGAGAGGGCCAGAGCTGCTGTCACTCACTGTCATTCTCCTTCCTGACGTCCGCCTCCTTCTCTGCGTCCTCGGGGCTGCAGCGCTCGATGACATCGCCGGTGGGCGGGGTCAAGGCGGCAGCCCTCCCCCTGGGGGCGGACGACGCCTCCTCCCTCTCCCACGGAAAGACGGCGGAGGCGGAGGGGGGCTTGGGCTGGCGGCTCCGGCGGCCGGAGGGCGGGGTGCTCTGCAGTTGCCGGGGGAACGGGGAAGACGCAGGTGTGGGGCCGTGCTCGGCGAACTGCAGCTGCTGCTGGGGGCGTGTGGACAGAGAGGCGCTTAGCCGCTGCACGGTGTGGGGCAGCGCGGGGCGGACTGCGCGGGCGCAAACTCACCCTGACGTGCTGGGCTCTGACCTCGCCGTCGCCTCCTCCGGACGAGTCCTTCTGCTCCCTGCGGGACCCTGTGGGGGGGGGGGAGGACACGAGAGACATGTCTCATTTTGACAGCTGTGAACACAACAGCAGCAAATTCATGGGGGCTCTCTACTGTACACCTGGCATTAGGAGGACATAACCAATGTTCTGGGTAGGGTTCCATTTGACCCACACTACGGGTTTGCATGTCAAATTCAGCATGCTGAAAAACCAACCGCGGGGGAGGGAGAAGGAGAAGCTGAGTCAGAGCGGTATTTTAGGACAGAGCTGCGGACGGGTTAAGGCTGCCCTCCCACACAGAGAGATGAGGAAAGAGAGGTGGGAGCAGAGAGCACTGAACGGACTGAGAGAGGTGGGCAGAGACAGAGAGATATACACACAGCTGCGCCACACAATATGAAAAATACGGATAACCAGCTCCCCATAGAGAGACTGAATGAGAGGCAGGAGAATTGAGAAATGTTGAAGAGAGTTAGACAGGGAAGTGATTTGAGAGATGGGGAGAGGGACAGACACAGGCTATGCAGTGAGGAGAGGAGAGGAGAGGAGGGACAGGGTTACCACTGTGTTCCCATGAGGACACATTCCAGCAGGGAGTGGAGAACAGCGCAGAGTCCCCAGAGCTGTTGGCATTCTGCAGCTTTTCAAGCTCCGCCTCCAGCCTGGAGAAGAGAGAGATACGACCAATCACGTCACAGGGCCCCCCCCTTTCACATAACTGCAAGTTCCACAGAGGAAACCAAATACTTTTGGTACACTCCTTAATACAGTGTATTATTCACAGGTATCCACCGGATCTCGCAGATCGTGTAACTTGTTCATTCTGGGGTACAGCGTACGGCCGCAGTGCTTTGGAAGTGGCGCTGCTGAATCGGCCACGTTGATCATTAACCATCATTATATGACTCTGAGGGGCAGGTAAGCCTGCGTCCATTCTTTCTCCATTCCGCCGCACATCCTGTGCACTGGTCTGCCCGCTCATTTATCGCACACCCGCCCTCACACGCGGAAGCCAGCGCAATGTCGGGTAACCAGCCGCACACCTTTCGCCGTTCAGCCTTCCTGACAGTAAAAACAGGAGGAACTGGTACAGTCAGAGAGCCAACCCACTGCTACGATCGTGATCAGTACAGGCCAGCGTTTCCACTAAACGCGCTTTGCAGCGGCACCTCAGCACTGAGAGACCTGTATCGCCGCTCCTGTGGAATTTAGAGGTTTTCTGATTATCTTTTTAACTTTTATCGCTCACTCAGGAGCCGTCCGCTTTGTCCAGTCACCAGTGAGGGTGAGTGGAGTAACGGGGCCCTACGAACGCAGTGGTCTCACTCTGGGGCCACAGTCATAAGGTCTGACTAGGCGGACTACTCAGGAGACTGATTACAGGCGAAAGCGCGCAGCCACCGCGCAAACCTTTAATCTCACATCTAATTAGCAGTCGAGTGGCAAGCAGTGATTCAAGAGCAAAAATAACAGCTAGTATGAGGTAGCGCTAGCTAGCACCAACCCCTCTCAGTCTAAGGCCCTTACCACTAATGCTGGAAAGACTCTTAGGGAAAACCTGACAGGCCCACTCTCCCTGCCAGTGCTTTTTTAATCAGGGAAACACACTCATCCTTTTCTATTCAGCCCGCAGTTCTCCCCATCTATCCATCTTTGTTCTGACATGACCATCTCATTCACTCTCTGCCCATCTCTCTCTCTTACTTAGGCAACAAAAATCCTGTCAAAGTCAGTCTAAATCACATTATTGTGACACTCGGACACACTCAGACACAGGACAGGTGTAAAGCGTTGACCATATTTCACTGATAAATTAGATTAGAGGTGTCAAACTGAATCCCCAGGGGGCCGCAGTGGCTGCAGGTTTTAGCGGTTTCCTTTCTATTAAGGCCCTGAGAACAAGGTTTGTGGATTCCTCAGGAAATCAATGACTTAAAATGAGACACTTGTGCCGAGAACATCCCAAAAACCAGCAGACACTGCGACCCTCCAGGAATGCAGATTGACACCTGTTAGATAAAGGTGGGCAGCCATTTCTCCTCCTCACCGTTTGACCTCCTGAGTGAGCGTGTGCGACAGCGAGCGGGCGGAGTCCAGCTGCCCCTCCAGGCCGCACACCTGCGCCTGCTTCACCTGCAGCTCCTGGGACAGACGCTGCCGCTCCCGCACCCCCACCAGCACCTCCTCCTGAGAGCTCTGCAGGTCCTTCCGCACCCCGGCCAGCTCCACGCGCACCTCCTCGAACTGCGTCAAAATTCGATCTCACATTCAATGCATAATCATGACCGTGGAAAAAAATTGTTTCCAAACCATCATAATGAAGTACACAACTACACAGAAAACTGTGTAATCAAAAATCTAAAATGTTGATGCGAGTATCTATGCACGCTGCGCAAAACTAATTAATGCCTATACACTGGCCCCGATGATATGGAGGGCCATATGTTCAGGTGCCAAATTAACAGTTCATCATCTTCACTTAATAGGGATGGGGATTATAGCCAGGAGGATACATGTTTTATTTGAATTAGGCAATATTTTCATGCAATGCTTGGTGCGTGTCATCATAGTTATATTTCTCAATTCATATAAATGTGGCAGTAGGTATGTGTTGTGTCATCACAGTTGTTTCAAAATACAAGTCAATTGTTGTGTGTGTGTGTCTGTGTGTGCATCTGCTGTGTGATTATGTGTGTCTTTGTATATTCAGGTAAATTCACTGTCATGCAAATGGTAGATGCAATACCTTATGTCACATTGGGACTCGGTAGTAAAAACAAATACGGATTTCTCCTGGAAATATCTGGCAGTTGTGGCTAGCTAGCTGAGATGGGAATTGATTTAAGCCTAAGATACAGCCAAAAAGAGTTAAGTTGCCAAAACTATAGCTATTCTGATTTATTTAGGGTGTCCCCTTTATAACAATAGTAGTAAAGATATACACTTTACAGGGTACTAAAGTGCTTTACGACTGGAACATAAAAATGAATTTGAAGGAAAAAGATTACTATTCCCTGGGGCATCCTGTTGCTCCTAACATTGTACCTATGCCCTCTCATGGACCAGGACAAATCACCTGCATGGGATATTGGAAACTGTCACAAGCAGTGACCTCTTTGGTCGTTTACATATACCGTCCTCATATGTGCCATGAAATGATGTCAATAACCAGCTATTTTCAGTGACTATGAATTGAATTTTAGACAGTGAGTTTCTGCTTGTAGAGGGCAGTCACTGTACTAGAGAGTATGTGTGTAGAGTTCAGTCTGCGTGTGAGTGTGCAAGTGTGCACGTATGTGTGTGTGCATTTGTGTCTTCTGTTTCTGATTCTAGAGGGAGGTCTGTACCAGTGTGTGTATGTGTGTTTGTACCTTTGGTTTCTGCTTATAAAGAAAGGCTGTGATAGTGTGTGTGTGTGTGTGTGTGTGTACCTTCTGTTTCTGCTTGCAGAGGGCAGCCTCTGTGCTCTCCAGCTGCAGCTGTCTCTGCTGCTTCTCCCTCTGCAGCCGGTCCTGTTGGGCCTGCAGCTCCCGCACCTTCTGCAGGGCTGTGCCCGACAGCCCCGCCGCCCAGTCGCCCACTGCCCAGCTCATCCCCGCAGCCCCCGCCTCCGAAACCCAGCAGAGGGGAGAGAGGGGTCAAGACCACGCCATGGGCGGAGCTGAAAGGGAACGGGCCAATGAGAGGTCACAGACAGACCGCAGAGTGCTGAGATTTCCCAACCGCAAATCCGCAGTCCGACACTATGTGAGCCAACACACTCTGTGTGGGTGTGTGAGTGTGTGTGCGTGTGAGTATGTGTGTGCGTGAGTGCACATGGAAACAGGGTGAAACACCAGAGCAGGGCTTTTACTCTCGGGACAGAGGGCTGACAGCTGGGGAACCCTGCTGCCAAAACAGCACACGTCACACCGCTGTCATGGCAACACACAGTTCAAATAACATGAGCTGCTGTGCTGAAAGCTCGCTGCAAACAGCAGCATTCAAAGGATTTACCATTATGCAATAAGACCAAACTGAGCACACACAGCCTCAAGGCTTCTGCACTCTCCTTAGTTCAGAAAACTGGTAGCCAAATTATCACACAATGAGAAGCTGAGCAGGACACAAACCTAGACCTATAGACAATGGCGGAACAAGAGGGGGGGGGGGGGGGATGAAGACAATCATGGTTACGAATCAGGTGCCTGCATCAAAAAGCAATCAAATCAGTCCACATAAAGGCATGCACCTGAGGCCAAGCAATCCAAATCAGGCAGTACAGAGGTACGCGCATAAGTACATAGTCTCCAGTGCAGACCCACAGGAACACAAACACCATACTGAAACTTAAAGCTGGGATGTGCAACCAGCTGAAATATTGCCTGTACAACACAGAGAATGGGCATAAGCCAGGAGACCCAGCAGTATAAGAGTATTCAACCATGCTGAATATATTTGCAATTAAACTTGCATTAAACTTAAATCACCTTGCAGACAGCAGCTTCTGACAATAAAGCACCCTTCTTAGAATACACTATCGCAACTTTTTTCTCTGAATTTCCTATGGGCCAAAGATCAAAATAAACCCCCAGTCGTCTGGTTTAAAACTCCTGCACAGGGAAACCTAGAAATTCATCATTTCTCAGTTAAGCAAACAAGCTGAGGTCACACAGCTGTTTTTTCCAAGTGCAATCGGAGTTCATACTAAAACAAAATTAAATCAAAAGAACCCAGCCATCCCCTCATGCAGAGTTCAGGGGGATTTGCAGTGCTTACAGGCATCACATGTCATCCATAGGACTTGGGGGAAGGGGGGGCAGGGGAGTATTTTTTAAACTTAAAGAACAAGAGGCAATATCGTGTGCGGTTAATACTGTGTTTACTTTCAGTACCACTGACACTGTTAGCCATAATGTTGTTTCTACAATTCTCAGAAAATATTTGAATGGTTCCTGGTGTGCTCTGATACAGGACAGAACCAGATATTCGGTTGGGAGGGAAATTGTGTAATGGTTAAAACGGATTGGCCATCAACAAAACATTAAATTAAAAGCATATTTAATTACATCTAAATACACTGCTAAACGAAGAGCCAAGCATATACACCAGCAAAACAAGCGCACTTAATCTTTATGCGTGCAACATTTCCATGCCATCTGCCCACTACCAGCTAAATCTGACGGTGCCACGATTTTCCAAATACTCAAACTTCAGACAACTCTTGATTTAAGTATATTAAAGCAAACAAATAAGGCGAACGGTTGCGTTTTCCATTAATCATGGTGGAAAGATTCTAGATTGTCTTCCCAAACTAGTCTATGGGTCAACAGAGCCCGGAAGCCGTACAGCATCCCAGAGAACGAACTGGAGCGTAGGCGGGATTTCATGTCGTTAGTAATCTGTCTTTGTCCAAATCCTTCGGGACACACAAATGTTACTAACTATATCCGCTTAACAAAAAACGTATTATCGTGTTCATAATCATTTTAATAAAGTAACATTTATTAGTAACAAGACTTTCGCTAAGCGTAGTTCATATACGTAATGCCACTGGGAAATGTGCAAGATAGATCTCTAGCCATCTATGGAGGAAAACTTTTTTTGAACCCACATATAAAACGCTGCTGGGCAGCTAGCGTGCTACCAAACAGGTTATCGTAACGTTAAGCCTTTTCAGATCCGTCTGACCGGACATACGTGTTGCCCATTAAATGAAATGCATGTGTTAGTTAACGCTAGCTAGGTAGCCACAGTTAACTAGCTACCATGTCCCTGCCAGTACTGTAGTTAGCAAACAGTGTTCCCTTGTCACTTTGCTAGCATGTTGCCAATAAATTACGGTGCGCCGTTACCGTCAGCTAAAGTTAAAACAATCTAGATGTTCAGTTAAGTAACTAGACTCGCCACGTTAGCTACCTAATTACAACACAACATGACCATGTAACGTTTACTAACTTAGTGCCGATAGCAACGAGTAAGTTCAATGACAAGTAATGCTACTAACCTAAGTAGATCTACGTCTGTGTAGAGATATCTACAATTAATTATCTAAATGTTTTGTAGACTGTCTCCCATTTGAGGTTAGCTGGTTAGCGCAATGTCTAGCCAGGATGTAACTGGAATTCTGACATATCTACTAGTCTAACTATACATTATAGCCTAGCTTAGTCAAGTTTAGTTAGCGAATTAACTTGGTAGATAAAAAAGATAACTTACCCGGCTTTTAAGACACTTTTAAACGCTGGTTATGATTTCAAATAAATCTTAAGACACACTGATGGAGTTTCAGTTCAATTGTATAATGCTCTCAAGACCGCCAACAAACAAAAAACGATATTAGATTTATTATTTTCTTCCGTCGGGCATGTACTCGCTCACAAGCTCAAACTCGTGCCGCCTGTTGCCCTGTCACTCAGCTGTTAGATGCTCGCCAACTCCACAGACACGAGGCGGAGGTCGGTGACGTGTGATGAAAATTAAATAAATGAGGGAAAAACGAAAAACGTAACCGGCTGCGACGACATCTGGTGGCCATAGGCTGGAGGGCCACACACCTTACGGACAGTAACCTTTGTTGGATAAAATTTATTGTAAGTTTATTTAATATTCTGTAACGCATTAGATATCTATCCACCAGTGCGCAAAAGACTCATCCTAGAAAATAATTTTAAAGGTGACACTGTTGTTTTGGTATACCAGGAAACATGTGCACAAGGGATGGACCAGTTTCATATGTTTTGAGTATCTGACGGTCTACTGATTAGGTGCTAATGTGTCTAATGCCATGTAATTGAAAACAACCACGACCGGATGTACACATTTTCTCGTATCAATGCAAAACAGGCATTGAACTGTTACTATATAAATATTTATTTCACAGTGCATGTTTCTCAAGATGAATCAACAGCAGCGTGAACAGAGATAAACTATCTACAGTTACACCCAACATAAACATATTTTTTATTCTTTGAATATTTTGTTTATGGACATAATTTGACTGGAATGATTACATTCATTATAATTATTTGTAAGGTCCACAAACTGCTTGGTGGATGGTTGTCAGGTCAGTTTCATATTTAGACCAATATGCTTGTCCTGTATATTGATTTTATTTCTTTTACTTAATCTAAAACATGATGCAGAGCCATTTTTGTGTTAAGATACTAAATCTGTGACTAGTATCAGTTGAGCACAAATCATAGTTTGTACTCCATTGATACCAGCATATGCCTAAACCACAGTACACTTTGTGGCTCAAGCATACACTGAACTTAAGTGATGCGCCTCCCCCTCCAGCGATGCGCCTCCCACTCCAGTCCCCAATCACCAGCTGAGGTACACCCACTTTTCCATGAAGTGTCACCCATACAAAGCCTCTTGTCTGAAAAGCTCTTGTTGCTACATTGCCTCTCCCTCGCAGAAAGATTCAAACTCGAGTGCCTTCCTCTCCCTTATCCTCAGTATGTCCCTGAAATGATTAAGTTGCTTTGCAGATTCACATTAAAACTCTCCAGGTCCATTCAGCAGTGTGCCATCAAAATCCCGTTAGGATGCACAGCATATACGTCATAGCATCTCTCTCTCTCTTCTCTCTTCCCCCCCTCCCCCCTTCCCCAATGCTCAGAAAGATGGTGACCGGGTTTGACCCTGAAGCCCATGGGGTGCTGCGCATCCTCCACTCGTTGCCATGTGACTGCCGGGGGTGGGGGCCGGGGGGGGGGGGGGGGTCTTTGGGGAGGAGCACACGAGGGTGCAGGCCAGCCACTGGGAGAAGCAGCTCCTCTCCTTCATCGCCTTCTGCTCTGAGCACCGCATCAAAGGAAGCAAAATTAGAGGGGAACTATTAAAGGAGAAAGACCGAGAAAGGGAGATGGAAACCAGTACGTACATGACGTAACACTGCTCTCAGAGAAAGATGGTTCAGTCATCTCATCCGATTCATATCCAGAGGACTAAGAAATCTGAAAACAAACTATACAATGTAATAAAATACAATTTTACATATAGATTGGCATTAAGAAACATCACTGAATGTGGTGCTTTACTGTGAGCATGACAGATTGAACATTTTTCTTCTTAATTTAGATTACCCATGTGTGCACATCAGTATTCTGTATAAGCTCATTCTTTTAATGTTCATGAACAAGAATGTAGTTCTGTGCCTTTAATGCGATTTCACATACATGTAACAGAATCACAACAAACAGAAAGGAACACTTCCATGTTTTAAAAATTTTTTTTTAACATAATTGTATTTGTGCATTGTCCACAAGTATGATTGTTTTCAATGTTATCTTTCATGCTGGCTTGGAAGAGCACGAGTATAGTTTAAATACAGGTAAATGTAGACGTTGGGAGATGGAGGAGGGTAGCACAGGACCTTGTACACATGATCTGCTGATACAGAATCATGTCATGTGATTGGTTGAGAAGGTTTTATCAGAACAGGTTATACTGGATGTTAACAGCAACAAATTACTGTAAAACTGAAAAATGCTGTTTTGAACAAAACCGAAAGTTTAAAATCTGCTGAAGAGGGGGCGTGGCAGTAAAAGATACACACAGAAAGGCACACGGCAGATGGTGTTGCGTTTTGAGTTTGCTTTTTAATATTCACTTCTCAATACATTATTTGCAATTTATACAATAGAAGCATTGGGCTAAAAAGTCAGAAACAGGAGAGCTAAAATAAAAAAGTGTCATTACAGACACTGTTCTGTAGGTTTACGCCATTCTCTTATTCACATTAGTTCTAGAAAGAGGGAGAGGAAGAGACCGTTGTGCAGAGAGAGAGAGAGAGAGAGAATATAAACAAAATAAAAATATTAGTGTTTGACAGAAAAGTATGGCAAGATGGAGAACAAGCAGCGAGGAATCCATGTCAAGAAAATGGAGGGAAAGTGTGAAGATGACCGTAAACAACTAAAGAGGTTTGGAAATCTACCAAGTGCTTTCAGAAAATGTGCTGCTCTTTAGAAAATGAGGATATTAAGCCTCAAAAGGCCAGTCTCTCGCTCTCCCTTTCTTGGCTTTCACTGTCCCTCACTAGTCCCGTTTTGGCAAATAAAACCCCAGGAGAGAAAAAAAGAAAAATAAATGATGACATATACAATTTTAAACATTTCACGATTTTATCTATATTTACACTTGTTTTGCGGTTTAACGTTAGATGTAGCCGGCAGCTCGGATACTGAAACCGCAGGAAGGAACCCCTGCTCTCTTTCAGCACCCCCACGCTCCTCTCCAGCCAAGATACAGGGGCCACTAAAGTACCCCCACCCCTCCCACCCCCCTTTTCAGTCCATTTGAGAAGGCAAGTCCAAAGTTGATCCCCTAATAATATTTACAGTTACTTTCAGGGTGAAAAATCACAAGTAAAATTAAAAGATCCATTCAGTCAAATACGTCTCAAAATGTAATAAAATGCAGGGGTGCGCATGTGTAACTTTCTAAAATGGTCTTCAGGTGGAGGAACACTTTAGGACTGGCTTCATCAAGGCTGTAAGGGAAGCAGCACTTCCTTACGCTGCAGCCATTGCACAGAACTGTTAGTAATGCCGAGCAACTGTGCAGACAGTCCCCTCCCTCGCGCTCACTCCCATCCTTCAATTTCAGATGGAGGCTACTGTAAGAGCAGTTGGGAATCTACCGACAGAGAGATAGAGAAAGAGTACAGAAAAGCTTCATGCCATTGAAGAGTAAGAATCAGCTTTCCCCCACCACCCAAGGAGGTCATAGAAAGGGTCATCTGGCATTGTGGGGGGAAAAAAACAAAACAAATAAAAGCTCTGCAGTCACCCAGATAAAACAGGAACACAGGGCCCAGCACAAAACATTACTTTTGTTCCTTTCAGCGCTGACCTGTTGGGCGTTGTTAAATAATACATCAGCGGATTCACTTCACGCATAATGCCCCATGTTACAATGCAGGCCCCCGGACTACTCTGGGCGAAGTACCAAGGCGGCAGAGTGTACAGCTGGGACCTGATATCAAGTGATAAATAATGTGGACACTTCCCAACACATCTGGGCACACGCCTAGGATCGCAGAACCAAGAAACCACTTTTACAAACGGAGCACCTCGATCAGGCCGCAGTGCTTATTAAGGCTATGACTGCCAAATATTAGTGCCAGATGTTCCCCTTCTCCCTCTCTCTCTCCCCTCCTCTTTCTTTCTCTCCCCAGTCTCACTCTTTTTTTTTTTTTTTTACAAAGCAGGAATGTTTCTAAAATAAAATTGAAAAAAAAAAAAGATTAAATAAAAATCTACAGTAACCATGCAGTCATGGTATCAATATCTGGGGTCTTCAGTGGTCTTTTCACCCCCAACAAAACTGCAATGCTTAAAAATTGGGACGTGAAGAAGTTTAATTCTCACATCAGCTCTCTCAAACCAATACAGAACATATATTTGCATTTTGCCACAAAACCGAACAATGGCAAAAAAATAATAGCAACACAAAGTTTCAAAAGGGTTTCATCATTCCATTCAGATCAAATGGAGATTGGAAATCAACAGGGGGATTCCAGTAAAAGAAACGTGGCAATGGATAATATTGTATAACACTATCAACAGGGGAAACTCTACAAGAGATGGCAGCACTTCACAATGATAGCAACTCCTCAGAAATGGCCAACAATGCAATGCAAGCTCCTGTATGCAGACAAATTTATCTTCCATGCCATTCAGCCCACGCAGCCAAATGACCTGCCAGGAAACAATTATGGGCTGGGAGATTTGGTTGCATTTTCCTGCACACAAAAGACGTTTATAAAGCCAGTGAAAAAAATTCTCTCTTCACACATAAAATTTTCCCACTTCAAGCTGAACCATTGTCTCTTGTGTCTCAGAAAAACCTGTATTTACACCCCAAGAAAATCCTTCATTTTAAATCACGGCCAAAGGAAAGCACTGGTCTTTATCGCCAGATGGTATCAGAGGACACGCTGAAGATTAATCCTTAACTAGAGCCAAACGAAGCGACTCACCCTTACCGTGTAAAGGCATGGACGGGCGTTTCATTTCTCACAGAAAAGAGAAATGTGGCCAATTAACTCACAGATCTATTCTCCATATTATACCCCCTGAGTAGAGCACTAAAGGGAAAAACAGCACTGGTTTTGAAGCAGTTTGGAAAATTAGCTCAAGTAATGGAAATCGTATTCTGTAATCATTATTTTTAAAATCATTTGTGTTTCAAATAAAACTACAACACCGTATGAAATAACGTTTTAAATGTATGTATCTCACTTATTTTATTATTTTCTGACATGTAACTGGTGGCATACAAAGGTCTCGAAAAGTCAGTGAGAATACCAGTCACCAGGCAGGCAGATAAGACCTGCCATTATGCAACTTGTGTCCCAGAAATAGTAATTTATGCAATATTTACCTTCACCACCTCTCAAAAGAGAGAATGAGATATGGAGACAGAGTTCTCAATCACACTCTCAGAACGTGCACACACACACACACAAACACACGCGCGCACACACGCGCACGCACACACACACACACACACAAACACATGCGCACACACACGCGCACACACACACACACACACACACACACACACAAACGCACGCATACACACACACACACACAAATGCACTCACACACACACAAAGGCTATCGCATGTTAACGCGCTCACCTGCACACACACATGCTAACACAGACACACACACATGCACTCGTTCTTCAGTCATCCGATTCCCTCCCAAACCACTCCTCTCTTAGCCATCTCCTGTCCGCTGTACTCTGTACTGTAATGTAGCCTGGTCCTCCTCCTCCTCCTCCTCAGTCTCGTCCCCTTCCTTCGCCTCCGCTTGCGCTCAGGCCAGGAAGACCACAAAGACGATGAAGAAGACGATGAGGATGAGGAAGATCTTCACCAGCAGCCAGCGGTGCGAGGAGACAGACTGGAAGTACTTGAGGATCTCGCCGTGGGCGGCATCCACGTTCAGCTGCGTGTCCTCCACGTTTGCGTCGATCCTAGGAAGGAAAGGAGGAGAGGGAAGGTTCAAAGGGGAAGAAGGAGAAGGTTACATAAAGGGTGAAGCAGACACCCTTATCCAAACAAACTAACAGGACAAACTTGCTTCCTTGCGCCCGCTACAGGACCCCTCATACAGCGTGCACCTCCCCCTCTCTCACCTCTGTACAGTCTCCTCCTGCTCCTTCACCATGTGTGCCAGCTGCTGGAATATGGAGCCCAGCTCCACGATGGTGGACTCGATGTTCTGCATGGTGTCGGCGCGGCTCTGTATGTAGGAGTCCTGGGGGGCAGGAGACCGACACAGCCGTGTATCAGTGAGGCTTACTTAAGAGTGCCCGACATAGCGCTTCTGGGGCAATATCAACAGCCAGTGTGTAACTGGCCCTATTCTACACTACAGCATATAGCATTATAGCATCAATGCAAACTGCATCTAAGTTCCAAAATTCACGGAGGAAGCAGATAAGAACAGAACTTATGAAGGAAAAATGTAAGAAATTCTGTCTGCACAACACAGCATTTCAGCTTGCTTACTTTACTATTAAGCAGAAATCAAGGGTCTAGAGAACTACGGAGTCTTCGTCAGCCAATTACAATATGACCCCAATATTATCTTACATCCCCAGTAAGTTACTAATATACCACCATCGGTGGCACTTGTGTCAACACAATGAGTGACACTGTTACCAACACCATAGAAGTCATTTCAGAAAAGGACTTTGGGCAAAATACAGTGCATCAGTGGGACAATCACCTGTTCGTCTATGAGCTGCAGCTGCTGACTGGCGCGCGAGTCCATATCTATGGAAACGTCGCCCGACCTCTTCGTCTCATCCTGCATCAAGACGGAGCTCTCTGAGGAAGACGCAAAGGGAAGTGAGAAACGAGAGAAATAAGCAGAGCGGACAACAGAAACATACCAAGGACAAAGGAGGTGGGAAAAGAAGATACAAGAGTATCAGTGGCATCCCCTTGACTGATCATGACAACCTGTCCATGTTGGCACAGAGACAAAATGGCCACTCAGAATGCAGAGGGACGAGGACGAGGGGGGGGAGGGGGGGTAAGAAGAGGGTCTTACTGAAGTTGTTGGCGTGTAGAGGGGAGGAGGATGCTGGGGCCTGAGAGAACTGCTCCCTTCGACTGCGCTGCTGCTTCAGGTTCTGCAGAGGGAAACAAAGTCACTCTGTGCCACCTGCACACTGAGGCTGCACACCGCAAGAAGCCTGCAGCCCACCATGGACCCCTGATCCCTGACAGACAGCGAGTCCGCTACAGAGAAGCGCCAAGCGCCACTCAGGCAATGCCGGGTATCAAAAGTGAGGGGGAGGGGTTAACAGTAATAACATAAAATTAGAGGTCAGGCAAATAGCAGTTAGGTAATGCAGTTTTGTACAAGAAGCAGAAAATGATTTCCATGACCACTCCTTTGAGGCTTACCTCTGTTCTCACTTCAAGCACTGATTTGAAGTCGTTTGACATGGACGCGAGTTTAGACTAAAAGGGAAGGGAGAAAACACAAGGCAAGGTTAGACTTCCAACTCCGACAAACAGAACGAAAATATAAGGTAGTATCGTAAAAAATCCTGAAAATAGCAAAGCAACACACCGGATGAAGATTGAAAATTCCATCACATGTAAAATAACATTTTCATGAAGCATGAAAAATCAGTGTATTAGAAGAGCTTGTAGTCGCTGTGGGCGGGGCCAAGACCTACCTGCAGGGAGACGACGATGGTGTTGGAATGTGTCTGGACATGGCGGCCATTTTGACTGCTTCGCGAGCGCACCAGCTCCTGCAGCTGCGCTATCTGTTTATTCAGGCTGTTAATGTCCTAGGAGAAACATTTGACATTTGGTATATCAGAAGTGGGGCACAGAGGTGAGACCAAAATAACAACATTTTTTAGTTATTTTTAAGATACAGCACATAGGCTGCAGTCACCACAGACAGGTGTTTCTGCCTGTGTCTGTCTAGCCGCAATGCTAATTTCTTTCAGCAAGGAATGAAACAACTAAAGGAGGCTGTATTATAGTGACTGTATTATTATATTGACTGTGTAATTATTGATTATATTGACTTTTACAATTTACTTGTGCTGGTCTTTGTCCCCTCACACTCAAAATAATACATACAAACTAGGTGCGCCATCTTTGGGGTGCAAAAAACACATATAAACACACACAGGAAACGCAGCACGGTTCCATTACCTGCTTGATAATGTATGTTAGTTCTTCGATCTCCACAGCCTTGTCATCAAACAAGGATTTTCTTTTGGCAACTGTATATTTAAAAAAAAAAAAAAAAAATTTTTAAGATTTAAAGAGTTAAACCAAAAAACTTCTATGTACTTATTTGTTCATGACCTTTGCATCATTGTTTTTCATGTTAACCATAACTACCACCAATATATGATTTTCATCAACAGCAACAGCAGCCAATGAGCTCTTACGTATTGTGAGCTTTTCCAGTTTGGCGAACGTGTTGCTTAGGTCTTTTCCGATCCTCCTGCGTGAGAAAAAAGAAAGCGAAAGTAGGAAATGATTGTAAGGTTTTTTCCCTTGAACAACCAGCCACTACCGTAAATGATCAGTAAGGGACTCCCCTAAATTTTAGAAGCATGATAGGGGGCATATAATACAACTCATCAGCATAAAAACAAGGAAATGTATGTAATGGCTTTTAACCTTTCTATGAAATTACAACATTACAGCCAATAGGGTGTCAACTAAAACAGCACTGCTCTTGCTTTTCATGCACACATTTGATCCTTTCAGATAATCATGAAAACACATTTATCAAATGTTAAATTAAAAAATAGTTTTACAAAGCGCACTTGTCATGGCCCAAGCATAAACTTTAAAAAATTTGTCCACGAGCCACGTTTTTGTAATACTTGCAGCATTTAATTCCATTAATACCCACTGCAGCCATAATAATAACATTACATTACAGTCACTTAAGCAGATAATTTTATCCGGAGCAACAAGGCGATAAATGGAGCTCACCATACAAGCAAAGGGTAATGAAGCATAACAGCATGCAAATGACAGCGAGCAAAACACATGAAAAGAATGCAGGGACTGACTTAGCCATGAGCGTGAAATCGCTGCGCTGTCGGAGTATGTTGAGGGCTGGTTTATTGCTCTGGATCCCATTCTGCACGGTCCAGAGAGACGAACGCACAAAGAAAAACAAAGAAAGATTAACGTGCGACCCACACACCCCTGCCTCACCCTCCGTCACTCAGAACGTCAAAGAATCATTTATTTAGGGAAGCAAACCCATGTTTTTCGTCAGACCACCTTTTTGGAAGGACCGGCTACAGCCAGTTTGAGACTCGCACTAATGAAGCTGAGGTCTCCCCCGCTGAGGTCGAACTGTGGGATTTTCCCTTTTAAAACCGGCCGCGACCCCGCAGCGCGAACGGCGCACATGAGAGGATGTGTGCGTGCCGCGGGGCGGTGAGCTTCTCACCTGTCTTCCCTGTAGAGACTTGCAAGCTGACAGAAACTCCTGCGTGCGATCCCGACAGGACATGTTGCTGCTGTCCACTGGCGGTGGAGCGGTGGGGGGCGGCGGGGCTGCTACGAGGGGCGCGTCTGGCGGGTGGATCAGCTGTGACTGGGTCTGAGAAGGCCCGAGGTACACCCCCTGCTGACTGCTTCTAGGACCGTGGCGGCGACGCGTGTTCATGGAGACTCATCACCTGGGAGGGGTGTGGGACAGCATTATACTGTGTACTTACCTGTACCTGTTCGCTAGCAAGAGCTGCCTGCCTTTCCCTTGCTGCGACTGTTCTACTGCAGGCATATTTGCACAGTAGATGCTCAACATCACAGCCTTTGACCAGGCGTTCCTCAGAGATCACTGCTTGCGACTCTCTTCTGAGTCCGCTAGATTAAACAACTTTAATCTGCTGTTCCAGCCTATGTTTTTTCCTACTACTGATAATCTAATAGCATTTAACTAGTTCATCTGCCAGCCCCCATGACATACCAGCTCTACTAGGCAGCAAACTTCCCCAAAACCACTGATTCTATGAACATGTTGTTCCATTCTAGAGGGGGATGAATCTAGAATGGAACAACAAATTATCTTTGCAACGACCTCTCCTTGATAAATAAAATCATTGTGTTGCTGCCATCACAGCTCCTTCCATCCAACATTAAACCTGACACCCCTGCAAAACCTACATCCTTGGCAACACATCTCAAAATACATTCATCTCCAGGCCCTCAATAATGCAATGAGCTACCAGAAGCACAGAAATGGTGCTTGTTAATGTTGCTCTTACAAATATACCCAATTGCCTGGAATCAAGTAAACACACTGGTTTAAGATAATGTCATTTTTGCTCATTATTGTTATACTCTATGTTCAGTTTAATATGGCGAAATTACCTTGATGATAAAAAATAACTGCATGGCACTATGTTTCCTTGAGGAAATTGAAAGCAAATCTATTCCTGAAGTCCCAAAACATTGCTAGCACACTAGAGAAGTGCTTGAAATCAACATAACAAACTGGGAGGGAAATGCAACCATTAAGCCTATATATGTTAAAAGAAAAAAAAGGATTATGTTCGAGAATTACTCGTGTGTGTACTAAATACTAATACAAGTATCAATTTCTACTTTTTCAAATAAAATATCAGTAGTGCACTGACATTAAACAGAACTCAATAAACTAACGTTACACATTTATAGCTTTGACTTAATCCAGTGGATCGTGAAAAATACATTGAGTAAGCACATCAGAAACTCCCAGACTTCAGAATAAGTTACCTACGGGTAATTTAGCAAACAAAGCTGCACAATTCAAAAATTAAACAATCGTTCCAAATCCAAAACATGCCGCGGCCATCAATATCATTCTAGAATTATTTTCCGATAACAATCCATGACGATAAAAATGAATGTTAAAAAAATCAACACATCCATTGGTCACAGTGTATCAAAACAAACAAAAAATACACGCCGCACCAACTACAATCCATAGACAACCAGCGGTTACAGCTGTTGAATACGTAACATTACGCCAGCTGGGTAAGAAGCAAGATAGCTAGCGCTAGCGACTTTCAGATAATGCAAGCCCAACAAGTTGGTAACAACTATAGATCAACCTTCAATATATCATCGTATCTAAAACACAATGTACGAAACTTAATGTGTAGAGCCATGCTTTTTGTTCAAAATTGATTCAAGGCAAATCTGAGAACTTAGTCCATGGACTGAGCTAAAGCTAGCGCGCTAGCTGCCAGCCATTTAATAAACTTAGCTACAAGAACCACAACCTAACCCTTATTTTTCTGACCCACCTCTTCACTGATCCAATTGACTGATGGATCTACCATTTCCTGCCCTTCCTAAATCATACAGAAATTCCATTGGACAACTCCATTGCATTGAGTCATTAGAGTCCGTTTCCTCACGTAACTGGTCAAAAAGCCACATCACTCGGCAGTTACCGGCTTCCTCCTATGATCTGATTCGATGAGATACAAGTCATCTGTAACCATATTCTAACTTCCCATTGGTTGTATTACCCATCAACAGCAATCAATCCTCTTCCCGTTAAAGCTTGAAATCGCATTTAAAGCACAACTTAAATAATACAACATATAACATCGTAAATATAATACCATAGCCCGCATTTCAAGTATAATGTCGACCGATTCGCATATAAACGGTATAAGCCTACACAATGTACCATAAATTAGCAAACGAATGTACTGTTGCGAATTTGCTGATAGCTAATGCTAAGTAGTCTAGCCAGCTAACAATCAGTCCATTACTAGCTAAGCTTAAACAAGACACCAATAACTGGTCGAATAGGCTTCACAACTGGACCCTTATCAATCCGGAAGTCTATCCCAAATGAAAGTTCTGATAGATTTAGCTCCGTTCTCACCGGTAAATCCGTGTCTTTTTCTTTCAGTCTTCCTCAGAGCCTCTAGTTACTGTGTTTGAGGTTTCGATCCGGGTCAGTCACCGGATTGCTGACGTAAGCGCCACGTCTACCACTTCACATTCTCTCGTGTGTAGTCATATCGTGTGATGTAGTCACTACGCGATAACACATAGGTGAGGAAGTCCGAAAAAATATTAGACAAGTTATACAGGGCAAGTGCTTATGGGATTTAAGTATGTAAAAAACTTGTGGGACGATACATTGCAATGATTGCCTATGCTGTTACCAGTGGCTTGTCTCTGCTTATTTCAAACGTTTACTGGCAGAACAAGTCTGACTTTCTCTTATCAACTACCGCCACCAGATAGCGCAATTTCTTATATTTGGGATCATTAATTTACTACTGTTGTTTGAATGAGTAATTCTCAAAAGTTGGAGATAATGTGAAGAAAACATTGTCAAAACACATACAAATAAACATATATTGTTATTTTTTAGGTTATGTGAAATTAACAACTGAAATTATTTGTAGGTTTAATTGCTTCAATCGATACTTTCCCCTCTGCCATTCAGATTTTGCTCATTAAACATTTACATAGCTGACAAATAATGCCACAAAAGGCTAGAAGAAAGAAATAGCCAATAAAACAAAGATTCAGTGCTAACAAGGGGAGAGAAAACTGTGAAACTAAAATAGAGATAGTGCACCGAACCCGCTTTCTATGATTTCCTGATACCTGGATAGCAGTACCTGCATCCCCCAGCTCAACAAGAGCTGGCATGCTCGGATGGGAGCAGCATACTCTCCCAACCCCTCCCTCACTGAAATGCAGCAGGTTCTCTGTCCCACCCCTTTTATGTTCTCCATTTCATTCAGCTGCAAACTAGATGCACAGACAGAGAACCTCACTGGCACATTACCAAAGCTAATGGCCCTACAAATTAATAAGAACTACACGTCCATTAGCACTGATATTGTGTAGATCTCACATTACCTGTTCCCAATGCAGTGAAAAAGAAATAAACAATAAAAAGGATGCACATTTTCATGATAGATAACGTTCTGTTTAGCTAGCGCTTCTTTCTAATTCAGAAAACACTATACAGTGTTTATTGTCCACCTGGGTCATAATACCTGTCCATTAGGCTATCATTTCCCGCACACACAAGTGCACAAGCTCTTCCTCCCTCTCTCTCTCTTTGAGAGATATGATCAAATACATACACATTCATGCTGCCAAATGCCAGTGAATACATACACAGCTGCCCCAACAAAAGGCTGAGAAAAAAACATGCCTGGAGTTTTTATCATCAGAAAAACATGACACTTCACACAGATAGTGGAAGCAAACACGGGGCAGTGTTTATAAATGGAAATGAAAAGAACAGGAGAAAGAGATGGCTGGGGAGGAAGATATAGACAGATGAATTGGGATAGGGGAGACAGGGAAAACAATTGAGGTATTCAAATGGGGAAAATATCTCCACTTGCCTGGGCTTCGCATCTCATAGTATGCTTGGGAATGTATGCTCCCTAATGTTTAGAACCATATCCAGAAAAATGTTAGAAATATCTTTTGGACGTATAAATTATTATGTTCAAAGATATCAGAAAGAACCCAGGCCTTTTTCGCTCCTGGACTCCCTCTGTCTCTGATTTGCTTCCTCTCCGTTTTTCTGTCCCTGATCCCGAGTCTTGTACAGGCCGCTATATTTAGCCCTGGCAAAACGCCCCGAATTCACAACAGACAGGTAGGACGGTATCTGCTTGGCACACACGCTTGCATTGATTCTTTGGTGCTGAAACACGCACACACAGACACACTCAGTGTTTCTCAGACATTGACTCAGCACTATAAAGACAAGCAAGAGGGGGAGAGGGACAATATTATTTTTCATTTCATCACTGCTCTTCCCTTACTCCCAGTTAGCTTGCCTAATTATCACCTTGTTTGTCTTTCATTACAATTGAAATTGCCGTGAAGTGAGGGATGGGGAGGGAGGGAGGGAGGGAGAGGGGAAAAGGCTGGGGGATGAAATCTGAGAGTGATGGAAGGAGTAGTACTGAGAGAGATGAGGACAAGGACACTGACAATGCAGGGTAGAAACCACCCTTGTGACAACCATTTTCAAAAATAATCCATTTCCTTTAATAATATGTTGAACCTTATATCATGGTTTAATATTAACATCACTTGTTACTCATGTATCAACAACAATAATATTCTTGGTCACATTCACATTTAAATGATTAATAATACCATCATAATGTAACATAACTGACAAACACAATTTGTACACTTGCACAGACATCAAATAGGGCACAGATGGTGTAGCAGCAGTAATATTAATCATATCATCATTATATGCATACATACACTGAATATATAGATTGGAGTTGGGGGTTGATTGAAACTGAGCAAGACAATCTAAAACCAGTTCTATTCAACACTTCTAAATCTGGGGTGGTAATAAGACTCACATTATATAGAACTTTAATTTACCTAAGGTCACTGGATAATACACAAGTCATTAGGTGCTAGATTTATTCTATGCTAAATCATGTTTTTTGTGTGTGTGGGAAGCAGAGAGCAAGCAGTATGTTCATATCACTAAGCCCGCACTACAGTTCCTCTGTGTTGTTTTTGCTCAGTACAAGTCTTCTGTAACTAGCCGGCCGGATCAAGCTCCATACACTGAGGTGTGTGCTGTACATTGAGCATATTTGTGGAGACAGAAAGTCGGCGTCAACACATCCTGCACTTTCAAAGGTACTCAACAACGGTGTGTAAATTCCATCTGGGTACACATTGTACTTGTCCCAAATATTGCATGTGGATTTATCACACTTAACTTTTATAGATCAGCCGGGGACAATGGACCGAATGCCTCATACAATACATCCTGTGCAATGTCTCGTCAGTGAGGCTTTGATTTGTCCGATGTGAGTGAAATGAACTTAAAAAAAAAAAAAAAATGTTACAAACTTCTAAGTAAGCAAAGTACTCATGTGGAGGAGTAAAATGCGATAAATAACAATAAATAGACATTTTATCCACCCCAACACTGGTATAAAAACACACATTTCTTCAGCTGTCAAGAGTGAATGCTACTCTACGCTGTAGCTGCAATCAGCAGTGTCTCGCTTTCTATCCCTCCGTCACCATCACCCCCCCCCGCCAACACTAAAAAGTTAAGGCTTGAAACTCCCGACACTTAGAGGGCTGTGGATGCGAGTCACAGATGGGGGCCCTGTGCTTGCTGCCTTAAAATCCAACTCTAAAACCCAATTGCTTAAATGGTCCAGGAATGGGATTAGAACTTTTGCCAGATGAATAAATTATGATGCGGCAAGAGAAAGTGGGTTATGCCGCAAGCCTCCTGATCTTGTGTGTATTCTGGCAATGAAGAGAGGGGTGGGGTGCTAGGGAGTCATAAAATGGGGAGTGGGGGCTGCGGGGGTGTAGGGTTGGTAAAGAGCGGGAAGAGGAGGCAAGGGGAGAAGAAAGCAGAAGCTATTAAAACGAAAGCCTGTGACAGCTTAAGAGGGAGACACAGCTGCTAATGAGAGGTCACTAGGGTTGTACTGGAGAATCTCAAAACAGGAGATCAATGAAAGAAGACAGAAAGAAGGGGACAAAAAAAGGATTATGGCTAATTATAGCGAGGTTATGAGGAAACACATCTAAGTACTGAGACCGAGGTTTGAGGACACCTCTTACATTTCATCTGTCAGGGGGAGGATAAAATTTGACAACTCATCTCCATATAGATATAAATTCTAGTTTATAGCACCACTGACAAAACTCCCAGTGCTTGGGTAGCATTTACATTTTAAAGAACAAATCTCCAGCCCCCTTTTCTATACACGTAGAACACATTCATTACCCCTCCGTTTAATAAGTGGTCTGAGTGATCTCCAAAGTCTGAAGCTCAAAATGTTGCATATGAGGGCAGTGGTCGTTAGGACACTGGACTTTGGACGTGAACAATATGGACTAGAATCCCAGGAGGGCCACTGTTGTACCTTTGAGCAAGATATTGTTTCTCTATTGCTCCAGTAAAACGTGGCTGTATAAATGAATTACAGAGGGTTTAAGTATTGAAAGTTGTCCTAGGTCAGGCAATCCACTAGGCAGTAAATAAGGTATGTTGAAAGGTATAATAAAACATTCTAGTGTAGTTTAGTGGCAATGGTGATAGTATGTTCATAAACAAAATTTGTCTAAATGTATATTCTTAAGTCATTTGGCAGACGCTTTTATCCAAAGCAGCTAACAAAAGTGCATTTTGTATGAGAGAGCCCAAATCTATATAATGGACTCTATCACTGATGCATATTCTTTTAAATTGGTGTTTGTGGGTCAGAGTGGTCATCTGAATGATGTTTCTACAAAGAAACTTTGATAGCTACTACCCCAAATTATCAGTTAAAGAATGCAATCTTAAGATTTCCACCATAGTCATGAGCTGTATGACAGAATGAGCTCTTATCTTTATAGTTGCTTATCAGACTCAGGTAGCTAACTCTACAGCCCCTCACAAACAGAAGGATCAAAGGGAAATTATTATTGTATGGGCTGCACTGGGCGGGCCATGTTTGGTAATGCCCTATGGGGTCATTTTAAAATGAGATATTTCATGGCAGATGTATTTGACCATCTCTTGTGTTGTACTTCTTCACTTTCCCTCTCAGACACATATGTGGCACATTTCATTAAAATGCTTCTTCCTCAAATTTTAATGATATCCTAAGGCACGGTACTCACAATAAAAACTTTGGCCATCTTTGGAGATTGTTTTTTTAACACTGATTAATTCTGTTGAAAATGTCACAGCACCTTAAACCAAAGCAATTTTCAAATACTTGTAAAAATAAGGAAACTGAGTGTTATTTCAGTGTATAAGGTGGGACAAGGAGTGGGCTCACAAAAGGAACAGAATGACTTGCCGTCAGTTACTTTATCTAGTGGGGTCAATTATGGACATTTCTTTATATCTCTGATAAAATCAGTTAGGAGGTTATGTCATACAGAACGCAAATGTGATTTCCTTTGCTCCTAAACCAAGGGCCTTCTCTCAGTTTAAATTCAATGCAGATATGCTGACAGATTCTCTGGGCGTCTATTGTGTACATGGTCAGCCACCCAGAGAGCTTCTTAAAGGAGACGGATTAATGACAAACAAAAACATAACAAACACCACACACACACACACACACACGTATGCACACAAAAATAAAACTCAGAAAGAAAACATTCAATAGTTAAAAAAACAAAGCTTGTTTTTGACAAAGTTTAAAGGCAACATAAAAATGACATTAAAAAAATATGTAATCACCCAAACTCTTGCGAATATATATTTATATAAATTTAAATATTTTTCCTTTTTTCAGTCATAATTATATCAAGAAAAGCTTATGGTTACCTGTGTGTTGTCTTTCTTTATGTCACAGTGTTTCCAAGATATCCTGAAAGTACATCTTTCATTTCAACGTTAAGAGAGAAAAGGTGCATTAAAGTGCCCAACTGTGTTTATACTGAAGTTAACAGAGGTTTATGGGTCAACGTCAATGGTCCCTAAAAGATGGAGAACAGAACATATGTGTTTGTGTATATATCTCAGTGAGTTAAGTGAATGAATTTGTGTGTGTGTGTGTGTGTGTGTGTGTATGTGTGTGTGGTGTGTGTGTATGTCAATGGAAAACAGCCAGGCCTCCTCATTATTGGCATTCCCCTCACTGCTTAGCTGAAGTTAAAAGCTCATTCACTGCCACAAGGGAAGAGAAAAGACTAAGCAAATTCAAACAACAGACCCCAAATGGGAGATTCATTGATAGAGTTTGTGCCCATTTGATGGACTCATACGCAGAGACAAAGGATGAGAGAAAGCACATGCAGGTTTGTACAGCTGTTAATGGGAAGACCACACCGACTCCCATTGAAATGTGTTCACCTAAAACCAAAGATTCAGTGAAAATAGACCTCATGATATATTCTGCACATGCCTGTGGCTCCGAATGTATAACTGTGTGTGTGTGTGTGTGTGTGTGTGTGTGTGTTTGTGTCTTACTTATATAGTGATATACTACAGGCACATGTTCATTTAAAAACATTAAAATATCGAATAAAAAAATAGTTTGGGGCACACTGGAAATATTTCTCAAATGTATCTGTGTTTTGAACATAAACAGGTCTAGACAAAATTGTCAAAATATTTGGAAGGCCACCCACCTTTGTCACTGCCCAGCCCCAATTCCTCCACATACTGACCTAGTGCTTCACCCTTCAAAACTACTGCAGAGCCCAGAACAGAGGACTGTTCTGGTATTGGTCCAAACCACAGCAGGGTTTTTTAGCTCCATATATCTGTGCATTCTATGTCTACACAAACCCCATGGCCACATACTAGATAATACTAATTTCCTCATCATACAGAGGGATTGGACAGAGGGTCATGTGACTCAGCTTTTAGTGCCTTAAATGGGAGGAGGAATCTTTATCTTTTTGACATTTGTCTGACTAATTACAGCAGGCTACATAGTCTATCACAGTATCATAATGTGTCATTTAATAATCTCAGTACTGACACCTCCTTCCAGTTAGGCTCAACGGTTGCGTCACATGCTCGTCTGACGTCATGACGCAGTTGGTATCCTTGTTCAAATAATGGCTGCAGATGTGGGAGTAGAGCCCAGCGATCATGGATCAGGAAAGCTTCGGAGAGTTGCCCGAAATTGAATCAACTCCATGTCCCATGATTCAGTTGGCCAGTTTGTCGGAGCCAGTGGCAGACAGTGCACAGTACCTTAAAGGGGCCAAGAGTGCTCCACAAAGGTCGAATGGGATACGGACAGGTTCTTCCAGGAAAATACATGGCGTGACACAAGTCCCTCCTCACAGTCCTTTATGTATGCAGTCTACTGGCATAATCCTGTGGTTCCACCCTCCAAAATACCTTTATTGCATCTTTTCTGGTCCTTCCACTTACTTATGGCGAAAGATCCTCCATCTTACTTATGGCATCACGCCTGATACAGCCCAGTCTAGCAGCAAAATGCTCATGTGATGACAGTGGATAATATACACATATATATTTACGTAAGACTACTTGTGGATGACGTTTTGGAGGTGAGGGGGCTAAAGGGACGCGAGTGTTTTTGTTTGGGCACAGACCCTCCTTCCCCTATCCGCCTGCTCATCAGTCCCCTCCCTCATCACTGATTCTCCTCTCCGTCACAGAAAAAAAACGTCCCTTTGCCTTCTCCAATCAATCACGTTGGCAAGAGGGAGAGTGAGTTCAGCTCATCACCGCCTTATTGCCTCACATCTGAAAAAGAAAGGGACAAGGAAGGCAGGCGTGAGAGCAGTAAAAAAAAGCTTGAGCTCTGGACTATTCCATTCTGACATTTACAGCTACTGATCTCCGATCAGTGCTCATGAGGAACGCTCTTCAGACCGTGACACCAATTATTCCCAGCCTGCTAGTCAGGGAAGAAAGTGGGTGATCAGAAAAATGAAGGTAATTTGAAATGCAACATGTGCATTTTAGTCCAATCCCCCTAGTCCAATACTGACAATCCATCCATCCTGGCAGCTGTTTTACAGAACTGTTAGCAGAACAGACTTGTAACCATGGTTGGACGTTAAAAATTCCGGGTGGGACACTGCAGTTATACCCTTGAGCATCATATTTAATCTAAATTGTTCAGTAAATATCCAACTCCCATTAGATAAATAGGAGGGTCTACACAAACAGGACTGAAGCCTTCAAATATACGTGAAGACCAGGGAACCTTGGCTGCAATATTTTTGGACTTAGCCAACAGGCCTTCTGAAAAACCAAGGTTTTAATTGCAGGGTTACAGGAAAATCCAGCCCAGAAATTCAAGTAGGATCTGTTTTCACACTGTGCATCACGTGCCTACATGCACAATTACCCACGCCAAACTGTCCTGTAAGTTTAGAACCTTACCCTCCTCCTCCTCCAATACTGTAAGCTGGCCTCATTACCAGCCTTGCGTGTAAATACTGGATACATACGAAAAAAGGTATCAAGTTTAGAATTTCGACCGGACTTCCCCTTTAAATTATTACATAGGTGCTGTCTCAGCTGAATTTCTACTCCTAAAATTCTAGACTGTTTACAATAAAACTGTCTGAACAGTCTGCCTCAAGTATGAAGCCGTTCACACCTCTACTTTTTGGACTATTACAGATTGTTTGCACACTTTGTTTAAATAAGCCTTTGAGTGCTTATGAGGTATCATGTATATGGATGGTACCATATATCAATTTTAGGTAGTAAATATTTGATCATGTGCCACAGGAAAATCCATGAGCATGTACAGAAACAGCATGCACACATGTCAGTCTCCACCTTGTATAATATATATATATATAGTATAATTATGTGTGTGTGTGTGTGTGTGTGTGCGTGTGTATGTATATATGTATATTTATACACACATGATAAATATTGATAGCATCTCTATTTTTTCCTACTGTATGTGCTGTGAGACAAATAGCTTATTTTGACCATATAAGCATATTGTGTCCACAGAGGTGCAGGTGGCGGCAGCGTTCTCTGACCTGCAGCTTTGCGGGTTGAGGTGCCTCCCTCTCTGTTTGCAGCTGTCGTGGGTCAGGCTGCAGCGACACTGACACGACTCGGGGTCCAGCACCCTCCTTCGCCCAGGACACGGGGGGCAGTTTGGCCCAGGGGTGGGTGGAGGGAGACCGCTTCGGGACAAAGGAGGAAAAGACAAAAAATTACAGCCAGAATGGGGGGACATCACAGCCACTGCTGAAACTCCAGTTTATCAGTTTTGGCGTTTCTCCCCCGACTGGGAAGTTCATTAAAACAAGGTTTGTAAGGGAAAAGCACAGCTGAGTGACTAAATTGAGTGGAAAGTCAATCTTGGTGTGTGCAGAAAAGCCTGCACTCACAGTAACAGACAGAGAGCACTTTTCAACCAAATTAGCCCAATTTTACACATGACATAATTTCAATTGGGGGCAGGGACAAGTGATGGATGAGGGTGAGCAACAAGGCTTCCAAAAAAGAGCCACTTGTGCACATATCAGGGGGAAAAAACTAACCACTTCAGACTATAAACTGGAAACAGCCGAATTGTCGAACCAAAATAAGCCAGACCCATGCACAAACATATGCATGCATCCATGCACACACACACACACACAAGACACTTATACACACTCCAACGGTATTACCAAAAAGCAAGGGAAAAAATAACAAATTATAATGGTTCTGAAATGGTCCATGTGCTTCCCTAAAAATAGATTTATATCATAAAAAGCCAATGCAGGTCTGAGGCTATTAATGCTGTGGCAAAAACAATATGAGGTCATTATAACATCACAACAACACGGAGAGACAGGTAGGTGTTAGATGGGCAATCAATGCAGCACAAATGCGGTAAGTATCACAGGCACTCATGCCAAGACATGCAGGATTAGGTTAAGAGTTAATTAAGCAAGGCAAGGGCTGCCGATTTGCTACCATTGTCAACACTTCAGCAATTTAATGTATTCTGATATATAAATACATATTTATTTTACCCCAGACAGAATTGGGTGAGGAAAGTGTGCAGCCCTTGCCTTGTTAAGGTTTTTTTTAATTTTTTAAAAAATCACCGTACGATGGTTTGATTTTTCCACTTTTCTTTCGTTTGGATTTGCCTCCCTCCCTCTGTCTCCCTTTCCTCACGGGGCTTTGTTCCTGCCTTCAAGACAGAGACACTCCCTCAATGGCCGCTCCTCTGCCCAGCACCCTTTCATCAGAGCAGGCTTGTTCCAGGGACCGGCACTGTTTGGTCTACGAGTGAAATCTCCCGCGTCGATAACACTGCTATTATCAAGCGGAGGTCGGAGGGAGCCAAAACTACAGGCTTTTAAGTTTTACCTCGGCCCATTAATGGAAATCTCCTAAAGGAGCAGGAGGCCTCCCCAAGAGAAGCCGAATAATCCACGATTCCTCTACATTTAATTTTCTCTACATTAAATTTTGTTGCTGCTGTAAATAACTTAACTTGTGCATGCTGCAAACTGCTCAGTTTCTTTGAAGGTGCTGCCCGTGACAGCCAATTACCAAACTTTCAACTTTACGTTTAAATCAAAGAAAATGTCACAGCACTACTTAGAATATATCATTTTATCGGAGCACTTTCATGACAAAAAACTGCTGTTATTTTACAAAAATATATGAAACACATAGCCGTCCATGGCTCGGAATAAGGGCTGATAAGTTGTGACCACATAAAACATGGTGACACGCATCTAAATTTCAGTTGGCTGAGGCCTACACGTAGACATAAAACACTCTGTGGAAAGCCTAGAGAAGTTGTCATCCGTGGCCTGTGAGTTCCTGACTGGGACTGCACAGAGCCATGCGGTGGTGTTCTAATCTCTCTTTTTCAGTACACCCAGTGAGCACAAGAGGAAACCGACGTCTCCATGGAATCAATGGTGCGTGAAGAGAGATTCGTCTCGTGGGAGAACGGGTAGGAAAATAACCACCCCAAACACACATACACACACACGCACTCACACACTCGGGCATCGCAAAACAGACGGCACTTACCTTACAGGCACTAGCTGAAGCTCTTTTTTTAGTCTGCAATGGGAGGGAGGGAAGGAGAGAGAGAGAAACAGAGAGAGAGAGAGATAGAAAGAGAATGAGAGCTCACAGAGGGATGGATCATCAAACGCAGTGGAGAAAATGTCATGGCGAAAACGGTGTTCTGACATGCCCCTCACATTAAAAAAAACAACAGCATTACAGATCATCATCGCTTACTTTAATACCTTAAAGGAACCAGCGCTGAGGACAGCATTATAATGAGGGGGTACAGTGGGACAATATTTCACTGGAAAACATTTTGCTTGCAAAAACAGCTGAGGATACGTGCATAATAACTTCATGCACATGCGCATGTGTGGACAGTTCTGTATGATTGTGTGTGCTTGCTCACCTGCACTCACACTGGCTGTGCTCGGTGAAAGGCATCTGCACCAGCTCATGCTTCAGGTAGGTGGTCTTCATGAGTTGTGGGGGGGGGGGGGGCAGACACAGTTACCACTGACTGTTATAGCACAATAGCACACGCCATAAATCATGGGCTCCACACCACTCACTGGTGCCCACTGCAGCCGGCTTAACTGTGATTCAGCAAACTGACTTTGTATGACAGGTGCTAGTGTGTGAAGGGAGATAAGGCCAATGCACTTCCTCCCTCACTTCCTCTTTCTCTACTACTCTTCAAAAGAGAGAGAATGTGAGAATGTGTGTGTGTGTGTTTCAGTGTGCGTGTGTGTCGATATCTCCAGAGTGAGTATGTTTCTTTGGGTGTGTATGTCTGTGAGTGTGTGTGTGTGTGTATGTGTGTGACTGCGTGCATGTGTGACTGTGTGTGTGTGTGTGTGTGTGTGTGACAGTGTGTATGAGTGACTGTGTGTGTGTGTGTGTGTATCTCCACAGTGAGTATGTTTCTTGTGTGTGTATGTGTGTGTGTACCGTCACAGTATTTTGGTTGAGGTGTGAGTGTATGTGTGGGTAGCCCTCAGTATTTCTCTAATGTATGTATGCAGGCTTCCACAGTGAGTTCATTGGCAGGGCATGCGTATCTGCATACCTCCACGGTGAGTGTGTAGGTGTGCGAGGGCACACACTCCAGGGCCTCGTCCGAGCAGCAGCCCCCACAGCGACGCAGGGCGACGCAGGAGGGCAGGAAGAGGTGCTGGGTCTCCCGCGGGAACTCCCTCCACACCTCCACCAGGGTCTCCCGGGGCTGGCACCCACTCAGACTGTACACCTCCAGCCATTTTAGCACTGAAGGGGGGAGAGGCATTGCACATGTCACTCTCACAACCGCTCAATTAATCGACCAATCATTAATCAAGTCAATCAATGAGCTCCGCTTATCCATGCGTCACTTCCTCACCCACTCAATCACAACAGCAATGTCAACACTACCAAAAGAAGGGAAAGTTGAGAAATAGAATGGATTGAAAACAGAATGAAAAGAGGGCAAGGACTTTTTGCAAGCAGACACCTGTCACATGTTATGTGCAATGATCTCAGATAACTATTGAGAACAACTATTGTTATTTTTCAACAGGTCGCGTGTGTGTGTTTTTTATGTTAATTGGCTGTGGAAATGGTATCACATCCAGACTAAAATACCTTCAGATACTGTGACTGTGACGCAATATTTCACTAATATAAAAATCCATATTTATCTGGTATTTATACAAAGCAACAGGTAGCATATAATGTGTTGAGTACCGTCTCTCTCCGTCTCCCTCCCTGATCAGTAATGCCGCATATCAGATTTCTAGTCCTGTAATGGCTCCTGTAATCCTTCTGTTCAACAGCCTAATTGACAATCCAACAGAAAGAGCTCCCCCCAGCCACACGTAGACATGGGCTCCACTCAGAACGTACGCACATGCAAACACACGCACGCTTTACCAAATTGCCTACGAAAAACACGGGCATTTGGTCACATTCCAGCCACTCAGCACATGCACACAGCGCCGCTGACACTCGGACAGACCGGTCGGTACCTTCTCTGGATCTGTGATTTTCGGCGGGCTGCCAGTGAGCCAGCTGGAAGACAAGAGGACAGGGAGAAAATGTCAAGTACAGGGGAGGGGAGGGAAGAGACGCGAATAACACAGTTTAATGCGACACTGACAACATCAGTGTGACGAACAAAATGGAAGGAATCAGCCTCGAACCGCAGGGCCATGACCATGCAGGACTACTTGACTGGCTTATGAAAAATAACCCTGTTAACAAGGACACTGCTGCACAGAATCAGTTTGGGCAAATTATACAGCTGCAACGGACGGTGTTCATAAAAGCAAGAAATCTATTGCAAGTGATTTCTCAGAGCGCCAGGACGTTAATCAGATTCACTCGTTTGAGGGGCCGTCATGGGAACAGTAATGAGCTCGTCTGGAGCAACGGACTGAGGATGACTTGGGATAGGAAAAGCAAAAAGATAGATCAAGGGTACGAGGGTACATTGCATTCAAATGTGCTACTAAAATAAACTTATCTGAATAATCATAATGAAAAATCTTAATGGCTTTCACTAGAGCAAGGTGAGAGGGAGGAGTACAGAAGGAAGAAGGAAGAATAATGACAGAAAAGAAGAGCAATGACAAAGCAATTTAATTTGAAAGGAGAACAGGTTTATTGATTCGCCCGATGACGTTGTTCAGCACAACGTGAGTCCAATTTCCTCGCAAAGATAAACAAACAATGGAATGGAATTGTAAAAGATGGGTATCTAAGAAAAACACTTTCAGTTTCATCGCTGTGTGTTGGAGCAGAATGGGGATGTGCCATCCGTTTACGCTTTTAACATTACAATTTAAGTCTTTGAAGGGTGACACAACCTCATTTTCACTGTAACGCACGCATGTACTGACTGACATGCTCTTGGGAGTACGCAACACGCATGCACGCACACGGTCAAGTCCAGTCTCTGGCACAAGGCCACTACCAAGAGAATGTAGACTTTGCCCCTTTTTTCTTCTTTCCTTTCATTTCTGGCTTTGCCCAGTTTGTTTGTGAACAAATTCATGTGTGGCTGCAGTGTGATTTGCGTGAACAGACGAGCGCATACAGTATATACCTGTTGCCGGTAGATTTATTCATGCTCGTACATAGTATCTGTGTATTTTATGAGTTTGGGAGAAAAGCAGCATGTCTCCACGTTAAATTTTGTAATTCATTCAATCTGGATCAAGGTTGGCAGCTACATAAGTTTGAACCAACTCAACAAAAACCTATGCATCATGAATGAGTCATTGCATCATTTTTTGAGCGTGGATCTCGATATCGGTTGACTATCTTTGCGCAGCGAATGATCTAGGCCTCTCTTTGTCAGGGTGTATGCCGTGTCGGTTTATCGCTCTTGTTCCAAACTGTACGGCAATTCCCCCAGCGAGCGGCACCACCCTCTTCCTCGATATCGATTACTGCAGAGCCCACATCTCTTCCTGGAAAACGACACACAAAAAAACAAAAAGAAAACGGCTACACTGGCCAAAAAGAAGTGGGCCGTAGCCGGGTACCCCCATGTCCTTCCGATTTCAGCACGTGTCTTTAGATCGCTTCTGTATGTCACTTTCATTCGTTTCTGTGATGGGAAGACACTGGTTTTCCTTGAAATGCTTACTTGACATGGCCCGTGTTGTCCAAAGGGCAAAAACATCGTTCATACTTGTGTGAGTCGCCACTTCAACAAATGGATATGCATATGTCTTCGCAAACATTACTTAAATTATCATGACATGCCTTAAAGTAGGTTTTCATACACAGAAGTGTGTGTGTGTGTACGTGCAAGTACGGCTGTAAAATGTATCCTTCTAAATGTATTAACGAGCTCTCAAACCCACCGCCCCCCACTGGAGACTGGTGCTGTACACGGTCAATAAAGTTGCTGGACTCACGGCCAATCTCCAGGTGCGAGGTGCTCGGCTCGTAAAAAAGTCACATGCCGTTCATTTGCATATGAAACAGACCAGTCTTCACCTCGGCGCTTATCTGATAGAAATCTGCAGGAATGCACCCCACGCCGCCATCTCCTTCACCACGGACGCACACACGCATACAAACACGCAGGTATGCAAGGGACCCTCATAGGGCATACTTGGACACGGATGGGTGCACGAACACACAGGAGCGAGAGACGACAGCGCGTTCAGACCGAGCGAGGGAACATACTCACTGCTGCGCGCAAATCCGGGGGGGGGGGGGGTGGTGGGAGGGTGGGTGGGGGGCGGGTGGGGGGGACTGTGAACCGGGTCAACCGCCATACAGCAACGGGAGGGAGAAGGGCGCTTTGGCTTCATACAAATGAATGATCACAGCAAAACAGGCCGAGACCCAAACTCCTAATACACCAGACAGGGTCAGAGATAGTGACAGAGACAGTGCATCTGGGATCGTGTCAGAACTGCTTACTGAGAATCAGTGGGCACAACAATGGAGTGTTTTATTGGTTATACTTCATTATTTTCTATCAAAAAAGACCTCATGTGTCGTGTACTATGACTTAGTCCAGCGCATGTGCGCCGTACAGACAAAAATTATGATCTCGCCCTGATCTACCATGATGAACTCCAGAGCAGTCGGTGAGCAGTGTTCAGGTGTTAAGTCAGCACCTGCCCGCACATATATAAATCTGCCCAACGGTCAGCACACGTCCGTTCTCTATGCGCTTGAAGCCCTGCTCGTGTGTGTGTGTGAGCACAAAGGTTACCCTGTCCATGTCAATGTTGGGAGGGAGGGAGGGAGGGAGGGAGGGAGGGCGGGTGGGTGGGTGCATATCTACATGTGAGCGTGCTGTGAGCCAGCTCGCTCAGTAACACTAGGCCAGCTCACTGTGTTGCAATGTGAGTGAAGAGTCAGCCCCTCCCACCACCACAGCACCAGGGCCATTGTGCAACTTGTACCCCCCCCCACCCCCACCCCCTTCCTCAAAAAAAAAAAAAAAAAAAAACGGCAACCCAACCCCAAACACCCAGAAAACAAAGAAGCTGGCACTGCTACACTCCCGTCATTCATTGTTAAATACTATACGCTCGCCAGCCACTTTGTTAGGTGGACCTATCCAGTACTGGGCAGAACCCCCTTTTGCCTCCAGCACAGCACAAATTCTTCATGGCATGGATTTGACAAGTTGGCGGAAACATTCCTTAGGGATTTCGGTCCATGCTGACTTGATGCGGTCATGCAGTTCCCGCGGACTTTTCTGCCACACATTCACGCTGCGAACCTCCCATTCCACCGCATCCCAATGGTGCCCTATTGGATTGAGATCTGGGGGACTGTGCAGGCCACTGGAGTAAAGTTAAGTCACTGCCATGTTCCTGGAACCAGCCTGAGATCATGTGTGCTTTGTGACATGACACATTGTCTTGCCGCAAGTATTCATTAGAAAAAAAGAGCAGGCTGTGGCCATAAAAGGATGCACACAGTCAGCAACAATGCCTAGGTATGCTGTGGTATTCAAAGAATACTCGGTTGGTATTGTGGGGCCTAATGAGTGCCAAGAAAACATTCCCCGCACCATTACATCACCACCGGCCTGGCCCATTGACACAAAGCAGGATGGATCCATGGATTCATGCTGTTTAAGCCAATTCTGACCCTACATTCCGCATTTTGCCGCAGAAATCAAGATTTGTCAGACCATTATTACATTACATTACAGACCAGATGACGATCTTCTTGATCTTTTTGATCACGTACCCACTGTAGCCTCATCTTCCTGTTCTTAGCTGACAGGAGTGGAACATGGCGTGGTCTTCTGCTGCTGTAGCCAAGTTTGCATTCAGAAATGACCTTCTGCCCACCACTGGTGTGAACAGATGTAATTTGAGCATTTGTGGCCTTTCTGTTAGCTTGAGCAAGTCTGTCCATCCTCCGCTGACCTCTCTCATTAACAAGGTGCTAACAAGGCAGGAACCACCACGTCTGACACCAACAAATCACGATCAAAGTCACTTAGATCACAAATCTTGTCCATTCTAATGCTTGGTCCAGCAAAAAACCCTCTTCCACATGTCCTCATGTTTTATATATTAATTTGCAGACACATGATTTTCTGTTTTAAGGAGCTGGCCATTTGTGTTAATGAGCAGGTATACCACACAAAGTAGCTGGTGAGTGTATATTATGAGCCAACAGTTCAATCCATACAGCCTCTATGACTACTCACTCCATTAATACCAGCTGTGCTTGGACTGACTGTAACACTAACCACAGACCTGAAACAAATAGACTTTGTACATGGTAAATATAAGATATAACATCAACAGGCAAATAACTTCAGACTGTGCTGAACTTGATTTCCATGTTTCAACATAACATGGGACACTGACCATGTGAACCGCACAGGACCGCCCAAACCTGGTCAACTTTCATGATGAGCCCCATTGATGTGACTGGAGCCTAAAGACATTGACAATGGCCAATTATTATGGGCAACTTCTCAGTGGACACGGTCTGAATCATTATAATGGCAGATGCTCTCACTCTTAATGTAAAATAACAAATCTGCCATAAATATAGCCACACTCATGCTCTGTTGTATACATTTATTCATTACTTTTGCCATTATTGCTTTTTTGGCTGCAGCGCAACAAACGCGAATGTCCGTGATGAAGTTACACCATTGGTCGGCCGAGTTATGAAGTTACACCATTGGTCGGCCGGTCCAGCCATATACTAGGTTTTGACCTGGTCCTGTTTAAACACTGCAGACATCTAAGCATCCCAATGTTGAATTCACCTGAACTGCCTCACTGGGTCTGAATGCATACAGCGCATTGCACAAACACAGAGACGCACACCCCCCCCCCCCCAGACCAGAGCTCATTACTGTGAAGTGAGTGCGTCTGCACGAACGTCACTCAGTCAGCTGCGCTCATAGACATGCATACACAAAATCTCTCTAATTATCTCTAATGAATGAGAGTCCAGATGCTAGCGCGGGGATGAATCCAGGCCTGGAGCACTGGGATTCTAGACCCCAGAGGGTCTGACACATTCCTAGAATGGGGCTAACCAAGAGAAATGAAATCGTGATCCAACAAACAACAAGATGTAAATCGATAAAACAGAACAAATAGAAAAATTCTGTCAACAGCCAGGTATACAACTAATGAGCGGGCACTAGGCTACAGTCCCAAAGGCTACTTTTCGGTTAGCGCTGACGACAAGCAGTTATTAAAAAAAGATAAGGTGTTCATAAAAAACTGATTTCACTGTCCCAAATAAGGACACCATTGATACGCATCATTGATAAACAAACAGGAGTTCATGTTAATGACGACAGTGACAGCCTGACAGGCCACTGTTGTCTTATCCGGGTGTGAGCCAATGCTGGGGTACACATGGCAAGTTACTAGGGACGAGAGATCGTGCATGTTCTCTTCTGAGGACTAAGGCTAAAGTGTAAACTACCAAAACACATTCAGTCCCTATCCTTAATCCATCACATTCCCAAGGGCACCGGAGGAAAGGACTGATCAGCGGTGAGAAAATGCTGGTCTAGACCCTGTGGCTGTTACGTGTGGAACAGTGCTACAATATTTGAAAAAAAAAAAAAGCCTGTCACTGCATGATCACTGTCTCTCCAACACCATCACATGCACTGGCCTATTCAGTAAATTACACTGCCGAAGTACTTAAATGTGGTGCAGCAGAACTCAGGATAAGAAAATGGCCACAGGACCAGACGGCTGCAAGAATCCCAGGTGTTCAAACCAACCTGATCAGCACATATGCTGTTATATAAATGGGACGTGCGTAAAAAAAAACAAAAAAACACAAGCAGCCCAAATCATCCTAGACTTTTTGGGGGCGGGGTGGGGGTGGGAAATAAATCCGTATGGGCAGTAAAGAAGCAAGAGTTTTCAACAAAGTGTTATTTGGACAAGATTTGTACAACATCCCTTAATTTCAACCCGTCACAGAAATATAGTGGCATTTTCATCTGAGGCAAACTGAAATATAAACAGCCCGTTTCTAGTGTAGCTCAGTCTTAAGCAAAACACTCATTACGTGATTCATTTTCATAAATTCTTTTGTGCGGCCCACCCAAATAGATTTCCCCCCACCCAAAAAGATTTTTTGGTATTTAGTTGCTTATTTCTATTTAAATGTCAAAGTGATATACAGCTGACTCATTTCTCTGCCCCCCCCCCCCCCTCCATGTAGAGTAGAGCAAGGAGGACAGTGCCTGAACGTGAACATAATTAGAAGGACAGTCATGCGGCTGTATCTGTGCCACTTAACAAAAGTTAAGTTTTTCAAAATCTGTTAAATTTATCCGTTGTTATGCACCGCTTCTTCAAAAGAATATGTCCTCTGCCCTAAGCAAGACTGCAAAGTAATCAGCATTATTTGGTTTGATGTTAGCTAGCATTTAGCAAGCATCTACATTCACCCAGCTAACGTTAGCTGAGATAGCTAATTAAAACATTTACACTTCACTTTTGACATAGATGAGTATCGAAAAAATTGTCTTAAAAAAGGCTAGAGAAGGGAGAAACTGCAGCACAGATAGGCTGCCATAACATTACTGTTACAGTACCAGTTACGGTTAACAGTTCAGCCAACTAACTTTAATTGAAATTGATGAAAATCATTGTGTTTAGAAATGGCATTTTGGATATCAGGCACCAATAACTTAAAGCCCCTAACTTATGCTTAGAATTTGTATGTGATAATATAATCCTCCAAATCATTCTGACAGCATAAAGGCTTGTCTGTAACTAATTCCATTAATGCAAAAATTGTTTTATTTTTGTTTCCTTTTGCATTCTGTTCATTTTCTTTGTAGGCAGTACAACCTTATTTTAAAAGTGCCGTCCAGATTTCATTTTAATCTGGAGACATGGCCAAAGCATAAATAAATAAATAAATAAATAAATAAATAAATAAATAAATAAAATTGCCCTAACACAAAATATAAATAAAGTGCCCAAACACAAAATGTGAACTCTAATAAAAATGTGAAATTTAATAACCTCACAATAATGCCACAAATAAATTCTAAAACTCTCAACCTGTGGGAAACACTGGACTGAAAGAAGTCTTGTCAGGGTACTGCGAACGCTACCAAAGTGAAACGGTGCCCTCAGATTCGGCCACGATAGCTAGCTGTCTCTTTTCCTCTCAAAAAAACATGCTTTACATCATCTATCCCAGAAAAGTGGCTTGGCTTTCTGGACACCTTGAAACTGAACGCACACTTTTGCTAACCGAGACTAACTGGAACAGTCATTTATAGCCCCTGTGTGGCTCAGCCGGTAATGGCGCTCACCAGGAGCGCAGGCTGGGCCCTATCGCCGAGGCACCATTAAAACCGGTGTCTAAGCTACGTCATTAGCCGACTGAGAATGAAAGGCCGCGGCAGCAGAGCACAATTGAGTTCATCCCACTGGGGTGGGTTGGACTTAATTTGTTTTGTGTTCCTGGGGTTACCACTACATAAATTGCCCCCCCCCAGATGATCTCCGGAGCCCCTTCGCATGACCAGCAGCCACCAGTGAGTGATGCGCCTCCTCTCACGTTAGGTGCCAGCTCTCAAGCAGCACAGCGTGCGGCCTGTGGGCGAAGGTACTGGAGGAGCTTTCACACTTCAGCTGCTACGCTTCCCTTTACAGGCACAGGTAGCGTGGCGGTAATGCGAGAGCACAGTTCAACTGGCAATTTCAATGACAATGAAAACAAACGTTAAGCTCGCTAACCACGCTCCAGTGAAACTCATGTGAGACCTGGTCTTTTTCCTGCAATTTGTTCAGTAGTTTCGATGCCACTTCAGCAAGGACATGCGTCGTTACCTGTTAGCCAGCAAATCAATTTTTATTCTTTATCTCAAAATGTAACAGTCCCTGTATTGTGCAACTTCACTGTGGTCATATGACCAATTATAAATACAATAAAAATACCTTCCGTCCTCATGCAACCTGTTTTCATGAGTTAAAAGTTGTGAAATGGAACACACTGCTTTGCTGGCTAGCCAGACAAATAACCAGTAGTGGAAGGAAGCTCTGTCATTTATCTGGATGTCTTATATGCTGAATTAAGGATGACTATTTCCTTGAGGTCTTAGGACTCAGTGTCGTCATTTTTAAATAAAATATTAAAATGAAATACAATCCTTCTGTATATAATCCTGACACTCATTATCTAAAATTGAGATCTATCGGAAAGATATCAAATATTTGCACATTTATACAAGAATATTGTTTTTTAAAAATATATTTAAATGTGTATTTATATCTTGTGATAATAAATTCATTATTCATTTATTCAAAGTCTATATCAATAAATAAGGACCTCCAGCTGTCTCTTCCACACGACTCTCTTGTAATAAAAAAAAAGATTTAATACCAATGAGACAATCTGTATAAACAGAGCATAAATAACAATAAAATAAAGAGCAGTAGTGTAAGGAATACAAAATGAGGAGGTGGTGAGAGCAGTAAACAGTCGTTGAAATATACTGACCGAGTGACAATGACGTTTTTTGGGAGCATGCAGACTATGACACCTGATGTAGAGGACAGTCCAGAAGAGTCTCTATACTGACCTCCACACCAGGCATCACAATAACACAGTCATTACCATGAGAACATTAGAACTCCCCTAGGTCCCACTGCCTCATTACACAAGACAACCAACCGCTGCTACACATAATTAGAGAGCAGGAGAGAGATGTGCTCAGATCCAATAAATGGCACTCAAATCTGGAGCTGCACATAATTTTGTAACGGAGACGCAGCAACTGCACGCAACTACAGGCCCAGGGCCTGATGCAAGGACAGACAGAGGTGCGAATATTAGTGCTACGCTAGGTAGTCTTTTGGGCATGTGTGGAGTAGTTATGGGACTCTGGTTTGTAGTTTCTATGCCATGGTGGGCAGGGAGTCTGTTAGGAAATATGTAACAGAACCAGAGTACAAATACAGAAAGTGATAACATTTCATTTTAAGAAATTTGTGCACATACATGGGCAATGTAGCCTATAGATAGTCGTTGCGCCTGTTACCGATATAATTCAAATTGTAGCCTGCATAGGTTTCAGTAGTTGAAAAAATAATCTCTTGGGTCACGGATGTAAAATCACCCGCCTGAAGTCGCTTTCATTCGAGCAGGTTTTCATACAATGCCAAGGGGATCATCCACGACAAAACAGAACTACGTGTTCTTGAAAGAACGGCGGTAGACGTAAATAAAATGTGCAACTTGGTATGTGAATTTAGCGATTGTCTGGTGAAAGATAATAAGCTTTTGGCTATCACTGTATAGTCACGTACACCTTCGGCTCCGCTCAGCATGTGATACAAAGTACATGTCAGTTACTTGCAACAGTCGCATTGTGGCAATACATTTAACATGATAATAAATGCATATGCTGAACATTATATGGCACAGCACTTTTATAATGGAAGAAACACGTTTATGGTGACAAATGTCAGTGACCGCAAGGGTAAATAAACATGAAACTCGTAAATGTTCGGAGCCATTAACAGGCTATGTACCGTGACATTCATTTCACAAAAGGACCGTGTTTTACGATGTCAGTAAATTGTTCCAGAAGTTGCCAACATAGGCAAAGAACGACAGCAGTATTGCAACTAGCATTATCACTCCGAGCAATGTCTTCTATTTGGAGGCAAACCTATATATATATATATACATATATATATATATACATATAAACATTTATTTTAATAATATATACATATATTATTTTTACATACCTTGGCATAAGACGTGGGCATTCTGGTAACCAAGACGAACTGAAACATTCCTAGAATAACTTGAAGCTTAATCCCCATTGTTAAGGTTCCAAAAGGGACACAAAGTGGAAAGCTCTCTGTAAATTAACTTGTTTTTTAAATTTCCTTTTCTTCTTTTCCCCCCTTCTTTGTGTTTATTAACAAAAATTTCATATGTTTAAGTCCATAATATCCATCGCCGGTGTGGATTAGCCGAAACCGAGGTACAGGACAAAATTTCGAAACCACACAGTGCGACCACAGCTCCTGTCATTCCACATCGCACACGCACCCGAAAATGATATTAATACTGAAGTCTATCCAAATTACACTAAATTCGCCCACGAGTTCAGCTAAGCGGGCTCAAGCACATTGCTTATTGCATTAATTGAGCATTTTAAAAAGCCTAATGTAACAAAATGTAAGCACAGACTTAAGTCTAAAGGGTTATAAGGACTATATATAGCAGTATCATACAAGCTGTTCTACTGTAGTCTATTTCCACTTAGCTAGCTAAGAAAAAAAAACAGTTCGGGGTCTATATGAACCAGATTTTAACAGAAGCGAATGTTAGCTCGCTAGCTCTGCATAAAAATGACCGAGAAAGCGTCAAAGGTCCTTGAACAGACAGCGGGAGTACGATGTGTATTTTGTCAATATAGGTCCATTCAAAATCCGTGGGAATAGTTCGGAATGTTGTAGCTTATCCTCAAAAATGCTTGAAACTGTACATTTTCTCTTTCTCCAATAGACCGGTTCCGGCTTTGAATCCTCTCCGGGTAACACATTTAATGATAGGACGGCAATTTAAACCGTTTATTCTTGCCTTACGTTGGAGCACCGTCATATATTCAGCATCCAGTTCTTCTTCTTTTAATATAAAAAAAACTTGACCCTTATCAAAGTACAGGTTGGCATTATCACATTTCAAGACCCGACGAATAAAAATATTTGGAGACGGGTTCTTCATGCATTTAGTCCCTTTTCACGTGTTCTTTGCCCTTGAGAACAAAATAAAAGCATACGCAACTCTAAATCCACGTAACCGTCGCGTTGTCAACTTTTATTTTTTGCAGGGAACAGGCTCGCACATATGAACTGTTACTTTCAATCCGTCTGTCAGGCAGTCAATCATTTACTCTCACTATCTGTTCCTCTCCGTCTTTACTTAATTAGCTAGCTGATTTGGAAAGGGGAGGTGGTAGGTGGTAGAATGGGGCGGTTAATACCTCTCTCTAAAACTGTGCTGGTTCACACAGTCGCCTTTTCTCTCCTTCCAGTCACCCACCCCCCCGCCAGGTTGTCGACATAGTTTCTCTCCTCCCACCGTTTAAAGAGGTAAACACTTCTTCAACATAACACACCTCCAAAACAACAAATATGACCTGGTGATTAAACAGTATTTATTTACAAATTGTTGCACACATGGGCGAAAAAGTTACACTACCACAATTACAATGTTGCAACAAGTGACACAACCCATCCCCCCTTCTTCACCATCATTGAAAACATACAGAAGTGAGATTATTAAAGTATTTAAAACATCATTGCAAAATTGTAATCTTGGCTTCTGGGCCCTTCTCTGTTCAAATTCCAACGTGATGAGGTAACAAGTTTAGGTAAGGTCAAGTTAACAGTTTACAGTGTCCACGACAGGCCTTCTTGGGAGCTCAAAACAGAGGAATGACATTGAGTACACTTTTTTTCTCAAATAAACAGGGACTCAAAACTAAATGTAATAGTGGGAGACTTAGACAGATTTGATTTAACATACTAGGTCAAGTGAGGATATGAACTCAAAGGTACTTCTTTCGACAGTTTCCCCCCTTTATTACATATGCTGTAAATGGAAACATTCAAAAACCAAAGTGACAAAGATCACCACATTTAGCTCCGCATCACCGCATTAGATCACAGTAAAAACGTTTCATAGGAACCCCAGAACAGTCGTCTTTGGCTGTCATTCATGCGCTTATCACGAAAAGCAGCTAAAATGTCAGATGGTGTAAATGTTAGTGCTAATAAAGTAATTAAGGCTAGAAGCTGGCATGAAAACCAGAAACAGATATGGCCCTCGTTGCCCACCTCTACCTTATAATCTGACATCAAGATGACCCATAAAATTCAGCGAGGATATGGGTGAGCAGCATCCGGGGGGGTGGTGTGCATCCAACCAATTATTCTGGCTTCATTCTCTAAACAACCCTTTGACTCAGGCCTGGTTCTCTCCTACACTGGACCACAGTAAATTGTGTAGTCTGCAGCTCATGCCTTATCAAAAGGCATTATATTTAATAAATGACCGGGCCTTAAATCCTGAACCAGATCGGCCCTTTTTGTGTACCCCTGAGGATGCATTACACAATGAAGGCTGCATAATTCCCAGTAAGAGAGATTCCTACGTCAGCAAAGACATTACGGAAAACAGCTGGCAGTTGGTTCAGCCTTTCTTTCCAATTAAAGAAAGCTAAGACCCAGCCAAAATATACACTAAAAACAATTGCATGCTCTTGACAAACTGATTTTTAAAAATTGTTTTCGTACCTTTTCTATTACCATCACAAGAGTTGGAAAAATCAACCACTCATCTCAGAATACTTTTCCGTCACCCGTTCTGTGCCTGTAACACTGGCAATGAGTTTACTTCAGAGGCATCTTATTTATGGAGATACATTTTATGGGATCAATCAATCAGTCTCTCTGCATTTCCTGCTCTCAAGCACCTGTCCCTTTTTCTACCATTTAAGAGGCTAAAAAAACCTCATTTTCACACGCTCAATCGCTCACTCGACGATTTCACGCAAAGTCTAAATAATGGATAGCCGGTCCCATCCCACCCACGCCCCTTCCTCCCAGCTCACGCTTACTCGTCATCACCCTTAATAATACCTGTACGTTTCCTTCACGGTCCTCCGTGTGCTGCACATTCTCACCACGTCTGCCCCTGCCTTTACTTGTCATTCCTATCATTGCGCAGTTTGTACTTTTCGAGAAATTCAGCATGTTTCTGCCTTAGAATCTCTGTCTGCTTTTTGAAACCATTTGCCCTGCAAATCACAGAGAGAGAAACAGAACACAAACTTACCAACAAGAAATATATTTCATATGAGTCAGTGAGATGGAATTGATTATATTTTCATGCATTTAACATGGTTTCACTGTCAGTATGACACGGAAAGGCACATTTGGTTCATTTTCCACGCAAAATAAGTATGTATTATGTATAACAGATTGAAGAGATAGATTGCTATATTTATACTCAAAACATCTGCAAATACAACGTACATCACTCAAAAAACCCATATTCAGAAAATGGGTAATAATAATACACAACCTGCACTGCACTGAAATAATGTATGTTTTACACAGCCAATAGGTCAAAACTCATATTAGATGGTAAAACATAGTGCTGGAGAGCAATGGGAGATAAAACTGTATGTTTGTCTATATGTCTGCTCACAATGCGTGGATTAGCTTCAAATCCACAAATCCTGTTTGCCTGCATGTGTGTATGTGTATTAGTTACATAATTTCCCTAAGTGGTGCTTGTGTTTACGCTGTATATCGGTATATACATCGGTGCCTCACCTGGCTCGTTCTTTAGACTCATTGTAAATCTCTGTGATCACTCTGTCCTTTTCATCCATGAAGTTATTGTGGACTTCTTCAAGTTTCCTGTACACAAGATAGGAATCACACACAAAAAAACAAACATGGCGTCATAAGTTCAAGTTCACCATTTTATCCACACATGCATACGTACCCACACACATATGCACACACACAGATGCGCGTGCACGTGTGCACACACACACAAATACGCACACGCACACACATGCATACACACGGACACACACACGCTCGTACACGAACGAGAATGCCCAAATGAAAACGTGGTAGTCTGGACGGGAAGTCAAGGTCAAAAAGTCAAAAAAGGCAGCATCTCCTGCCTCTTTCCCAAAACACATTCATTCGCCCCTTCATCATAATGTTCCCATCACTGACAGCAAATGGAGTGAGTGCCTCCGTTTATTTTCTCCCATATAACTTTAATGCAGCCCCTGCTTTCACATGCTGGATAAAATCCATATCAATGAGCTCCCCACTGTTATTCAGTGGCTGGTAATAAAAAAAACTAGGCATGTCTGGAAAATCAAAAAATATTTTATAATGACAAACACTGACATTTCTCTCAAGATTTTACTGAGCTGTGGCAAGATATTAGTTTGTTATTAAATCCACTATGTGAAACAAAGGGGTGTATGTCAGTCCTCTTGCTAATGCTCTTTATAAGCAAAGTAATCCAGTCTTTATCCAGTCTTTATCCATTTGAAATAATATGGTGATTCATACATGAGCAAATATTGATAATGCTATCAATCTCATGCAAGCAAAAGAACACACAGGCACACAAGAAAACAAACACACACACACACGCACATCTACAAGTAAACAATGTTCATTGGGTACAAAGCAAAGAACAGAACAAAAAACACTTAGAATCTATTCAAAAGCGCACATTAGATTTGTTTTTTTAAAACGCAAGAGCAATGTTTCTACCTCAAAAAGAGAACTGAGCCAGTCATGCAGTGCATGGTAATTAAGAGCTTCCCCCGCTGTGATACAAGGATAAAGCATCTCTAAAGTGTACACAGGTACCTTTTGTTCAAAACTCTTTTAACACTGTAGCTTATTGATAGTATTACTTCAACGTTACATTCAATAAATGCAATGTTACTGCACAAATTTTGTATTTATGAGCAGCAGAGAACAAAGTACTTACATAGTTTGCAAACTCATACATAACGCGTAGATGAAAGGGCACTAATTATTGAAATAATCTGGCCCCAAAACAAAATCTTATCTCACTTATTATATTATTACACCACTTGAAATGACTTTTTAAAAATCATTTGCTTCCTCTCCTGAAATAACTGAAAACAGCAGGTGAAAATATACACGCGGTTTAGATAAATAACGCCAATGCAACCGGGCAATGTGTAAAAACAGCCATTATCTAATAATAATAAGCCAGTCAGCCTGTCCCGCTCAGGCCAGCCTGCTGACACCTGCGTTTAAACCTCACAAGGACGCACGAGTGCCAGAGTACTAAACCAGGAGTACAGAAGATAAAATTTACAGTTTGTTGCTAGGACAAAAATGCACACACAATGGCATCTGTGTGGTGAGTCGTGGTTTGTGTTGGGAGGCAACCTTGGTGAATGAACTTTTGGCTGGATTCAGGAGTGGCGTGAGAACAGCCGACGTATATAAAAATACATGACCTTAACTGAAACACAAGAAAGACATCTCACAATTTTCGTTGAACTGCCACTGTTTGTTGCCTGCATTTATACGTACTGCACATCGATGCACATGCACATATGAATGGACCACTGCATGCGTGCACTATATTTGCAGACTTGTGTGCAGAGTGTGTAATGTGTCAATAGCTAGTTGCTTCAGATGCTGCAGTAAGCAGCACTGGTTAAAAGGAACAATGCTTGTCTGGATGTAAAGTGTGGAAGCCTTCAACTGGTAAGCCAATATTCCAGTCTGGCATTAAACTTTATTCATTCATTAATTCATTCATTTATACATCTGTTGCCCAGACAGGGGGGGTGTACTTATCCAGTTCCCACCCTAGATTGGAGTGTTCAATCATCTCCAACCGCGGCTACATTTGTGCGTGAACCCCACTGCCAATTCACAAGAGTGTAGACATCCACAGCTCCCCTCTGAAACACATGGTCTCACACAACCTGCCTTCTTTCCGACTATGTCCTCCCATACCTTGGGTGACGCAATTGCCAACTGCATGTTGCCCTATGGCCACAGTCGGCAGTGGCACAGTCTGGATTCGAACCAAGACACGGGGCTCACCCATGCACCACAGTGCGCCGCCTTAACCAGATGAGCCATCCAGCAGCCTGAGCATGAAAACTTTAAACCATAAAGAAGCCCTAATTCTAAGTTCAATGGTTGTGCATACCAGTCTGATTTGCATTTACCTGAAACCAAGGTAGTGGAATACCAGGCTTGCCACCATGGCCACCAGGCAGTAGCCAACCAGGCGCAAGTTCAGTTTCTTCTTCTTCCTCAGCTGCTCCGCGGTGTACTCCTGAGGCGCGGCATGGCGAAACTGCTCCCAGTACTGTGAACTTTCCGCAGACTCCGGTCTGCGACAGAGAAAACAACAGAGCGGACAGCTCACTGGTAGAAGCACTGCTGTTGCAGAGCAAGCAATGCAGAGAAAGGTGCTTATATGGTAAGGAGAGAAACCAACTGTTGCTAAGTTAAAACTCCAGCACAAACAAGGCAAATGACTTGGGTGAAATCTGAGAGGACTGCAGCCAGAACGTAGCACGCACACAAAAACTAAGACGGGACATAATGACTACTGCCTTCACCACATAGTCTTTGCCCATCGCATGAAGGCTCTCCCTCACCTGAACGCCTGCCCGACGTGGTATGGCCGCTGCAGACGCAGATCGTACTCCTTCCTGGAGCCCTCGCGGCTCAGCACTCTGTAGGCCTCGCTCAGGGCCACAAACTGGCTGTGGAGGCCCGGGTTACTCAGGTCACTGTCAGGATGCAGCTGCAGCAGAACAGTGCAGCTGGTAAGATGAAAAGCTGCAGTGTTTCTCCTGCCCATGGATGACCGTGAACAGCGTACACGACCGTAATACTATAAAGAACAATTACAGAGGTAGGCAGAACAGAACTAAGGGTCTAATGTGTATAGCAATACAAAAGCAAAGGAAAATAATGTATGTCGGCAAATCAAATAAAAGAGAGTTAATGTGACATACTGCAGACTTCCACACGGAACACATAGTACTTCCATTTTATAACATCAAAGTCGGTGGCCAGAATCAAGAGAAGATGTAACAGCGATCTGTATGTCGGGAGATCAGAGGTGCTCGCCTGAATAAACGGATTATAAAACCCACACACCATTAATCACAACGGTATCAAACGGAAGTGAGTAGACGTAATTACAGAACTGTTAAATAAATTACTTTAGTTCTTTTATATTTACTTTTGGGGCCTAAATCTAAACGGTTCACCATTTGTGCAAACACTGAAAATTGTGCAGTGTTTGTAGTAAAACACCATGAATAAAAGCAGTAAAACAGAGCTAAAGTGCAAGTAGATACAGTGATTAAAAGATAAAGAGAAAAATAAATACTGCTACAAGTAGAGACTTCATGAATAGACAGTTTGGTAGACTGCCAGCCAGACACAGGCCGTGAGACATAGAGGTAGATGGACAAGCAGTGAGTAAAACACACTGATAAGCTCAGTGTAGTGAGTCACTGTTGAAGAAAAAAAATACTGCGCAATATGTCTGTCAAACCTTCAAACAAGAACTCTCCTGCACCCTCTCCTTCAATCCCCGCTCGCCCCATCTCCTGCTCCCTCTAAGGGCTTTATCTCAAAGTCTCCATCGGCACCATCCATAAGGGACAAGTCGCCCCTATCCCGCACCCCTCTGCCTCGCCGCAGACACGCCACAGCGCACACACTCCCTTCTGGGGCACACACCCTTGTTCCCTGACGCTTCGCACATACTGACATACGGTGTGCACAAGCAGCTATTTCTGCTTTGCCTGACCGGAAAATATGTATATACCAATACAACACATAAAAAGGGTCACTGGCATAGATCATATGTTGTGTTTTTATGGTTTTATATTGTATATAGTATATTTGTCTGCTGTTGTGTTTATATTCTATGGTATTGTTATTTGTGTCTGTGTACTTGCACCCTCGTGGCCAGGTCGTCACTGTAAAAGAGAATGTATTCTCAATGACCTATCTGGTTAAGTAAAGGTAATGTAATGTAATGCAATAGAAAGGAGTCACATACATACACATAAAGACTTGAAAAAAAATTGTGTGTGTGTGTGTGTGTGTGTGTATATATATATATATATTTACACACTGCAATACTATACAAGATTACCCTCTAGTGGACAAATAGCACTCCAGCAACCACACGTTGCCATATATTTTCGCTGTCTTTTTCCAGTCAATACTGGTCCCTTAAAATTTTCAGCCACTGGTAACCTCTTTGTTCCATGTAAAATGGCTCTATGCCTTACCATCAAAAAAATAAAAAATAAATAAATAACATTTCCTTGGTAACTGCAGTCAAGGGACAGCAGAAATCTTTTCCGTTCAATGTGCCCCAGCCCACAATTATATTGCATTTCATGCTGGTAAATGACAAAAAAAAAACATGTTTGAGGTATATGTTAAAGATTGTACCTTTTTGGATTTGTTAAAAAATGCATTCTTAATTTCTTCCAACGAAGCATCAGGCTTTACTCCCAAGAGTTCATAGTGGTTCTCACCAGATCTGCAAACAAATAAGCAAAGGAGTCCATAAAGGTACACTACACACATTGCATAATCAAAAGACAAGTCTATGAATGACCTACGCCAGTCATAAAACAGTCTTACACTATGTCCTTATCAACATTAGTAATGCTACTCATGTTCACTCCTGAGTACATGCCATTACAGATCAATCAGCAGCAAATATGATTTTATTGCTTTCTGCATTCAAATGTTATTCAGTGAGTGGTTAAGATGCTCTGCTGTGCTGATCAGCATCACAGTAGTTTCCATGACTCTACAAAGTATCCACAGGTCTTACAATTATCTAGACAATTTCAACCACAAAACCACACATACACAAATGATGCATGTCCACCCTCGTGTTTGAAAATCCATCTTCTCAAAAATCTCATACAACCGTATACCTGTATACAGCACTGAGAGAGAGCAAGCGAAGTCCACTTCTATAGCGCCACAGGCATCTCCGACAGAGGACCATGTGCGCTTTCAACTGCATGATGGGATATGGAGGCACCTCAGACCCAGGTTACAGGATCCTGGACCTGAACAGAGCAGAGATCCACACACACTGAAAGGCTAAAGTGGAAAATGAAGAAATGGAGAGAAATATCTGGAGGAAAACGAGTGAATCTTGATGTGAACGAAAAATGTAAACGTGAAAGTGAAGGGTTCAGGTGGTCCTGTAATATGGGTTTGAGTGCACTCACACCCTTAGATGGCAAAATTGAGATTAATCGTCATTGACCAGCCAAAGACATACCACCATGTATTATGATCCAGCTATACAGCTCAAGCTCAACAGGTGTAGGCTTGGTTACAATTTGGACGGGAGACCTGGGAAAGCTAAGTTGTTGGTGGGCCAGTAGGGGACAACGTTGAGAATATAATGCCCCAGTATAAAGGAGATTTCTGTGCTCTAGGAGATGCTGTCATTTGGATGATATGTATAACCAGGTCCTGACTCACAGTGGTCATTTAAGTCAAGATCCAATTGAACTTATTGCTATAAGTACTGGCTGAACAATACAGACATGTGTGTAACAAATTGGTGTTTCCACTTTTTTCACTAATTGTACAGCCAATACCCACGTGTGATTCTCTAAAACAAATACTGACATCTATAAACAAGATACTGTAACAAAAGCACATCAAAATTTTAATCTTTTCATTTTTTATATTGCATGAAAAATAATGTATGTTCAGAATGCACTGTTATACAAATACAATCCATACAACCCTCTTGCAAAGCCTTGTGTAAACACAGAACATTTTCCACAGTATGTCTGATACATCTGCCAGTGGATTCATAAAAGATACAGGCTACACTTTTCTGCATATGGCTAAGATTTCAGCATAATTCTTTAAACAGAGACATGGCACACTGGTACAAAACATGTATACAAATGCACTACTTAATGTTTGCATAATTTATTGTGAAATAAAATATAATTGCAATATAAAAACACTGCATATTATATTTAGGCTTATACTGAGTAGGTTTGTCTATATTTGAGATTTAATTTATCTAAATAAATAATTTATCAAAGGGTAACCGTACGCAGCGCACATTTTACTTACGAAACAACTAAAAACTACACTGAAGAGATATTTGAAGAAAACAGCAGGAAGCTGGTCCAGTCGAACAGCCTTGACATGTCCCACTTACAAGATGTGTGCTTAAAAACATAACTGTGAGCCAAGTATGGTCAGTGTTATACACAAGCTCTAAACATATTGATTCCTGTGAGAGAATTCAGTTTGTTTACCACAGTTGGGAAGGGGTAATGGTAATACCGTAAACTAAATGTTAGCCATACCAACTCACACAGCCTGTATTCATAATTAACTTTATTATTATTTGTTGTTATGAGCGTGAGACACCCTGACTGCTTACGTCCCCATTTACTTTATCAACGTTACGTCCCGTTTTAAAACATTGTGCAAATAAACTATAAATAGGCTACTTGTCTCGATTAATACTGCATTACAATCACTGGAAACTACGAAATGTATACAAAAACCCAGTAGCCATAGCAAAGTTGAGTTATTTACGCTAGTGAAACCACGATCACACGCAAATTTGCAGATTCTAGACAGATAACATAACTAGGAGGCTAAATAGCCAACAAGGTACATTTAGCGAAATGCATGATTTTCTGGTTCCGTTCAATCAGTGGCTCTTAACGTTCCCTAACAAAAATCCTACGAGCTGTACAGCAAGCTTTACGTTCCCCCGAAACAAGCGGCAAAACACGGAACAAACCAGCCACAAAGGGGGGCGTGATCAAGTCAGGAAATTGCCAGGCTGTAGCACTAGAGCCGTCACTTCAACAGGCCGAGTCACCTTAAATATCCAAACAAACTATTGCAAGCTTTCTGACACATACTTACAAAGTATAATATTTTTAAAGTTACAACTATATTGAAGTGACAACGTTAAAGGTATGCAATACTCACTTATTACGTACCGTGCGGTTGTTGCATAAGTGTCACTCAGACAGAACTAAGTTACGTAGCCTGTACACAACTGCACGTTTTCCGTTCGGCGTTTAAACCCATTGGCTACGAACAAGACAGCTGCTGAGTGCGCTAGTTTATTTTCACGTGATAACGATGTGATATGACAATGGTAGACCTACATAAAGGGGCTCGACATTTCTAATGACTTTGAAGATACAATCCCACGGTTAGAGGTTTTGTCCGGATCAGCACATTGTGTGCACTTCGTCGAAACCGATGTTTTGTCAATTAGCACTTGTATTAGGCCATTTCCTTGAGATCATATTCAAACGGAGTGTTTTATTATAAATTTAACTAGCCTACTGTAAACTGTGTTGGAAATGTGCTCAATCGTAAGTCATTGTTATATTAATTCGCATGTAATTTATTGATACGTGCGAAGAGCAATTCAGTCATTTCACCAATACGACTATTGGTTTTCTCTTACCATCTAAAATGAAAAAACGCGTGGTTAGCAAATTTGTTACTGACGATTTTGTTTTTGTTCAAATAGCCATCTATTTTACTTTACTTCCCTAATTGTTGCTGACTAGTAATATTTAACACTCGTTGAAATACAAAAAGTGGTAGCCACAGACAACCCTTAAACTGCTTTCCTTGCGTTATGAAAAAAACTTTTCAGATTCGGTTTTAACGCGCCGCTGAGGACAGGATGACATAGGGGTAGCCTATTAAGTTTTTAAATATTTAATAATGTAATTCATATATTTCAAATGTATCATTCCGCCTATCAAGATAGCCATATAGCCATATTTCTCTACAGCCACCGAGTTTGATATAATAATAATAATAATAATAATAATAATAATAATAATAAGGTCACGCCTGTCGTTATAAAGAGGCTAGCGATTGAATAAAAAATTTGGGTTAGCCAATAGGAAAGCGTATTCGTATTACTTCCGTCTTCCGCGTCAGGACATAACCACTACCAACACTCCTGTCAAGACGACGAAGCAAAGGGCTGAAGATGCTTTAGGTAAGTCTTCATTGCAATTGTTTCAGTCTATTTGCGGCGTGTTTAGCCACCTGACCACCAGCTACGTACAATATTCAAATACAGGGCTGCCAAAGTCAGAGGTTATTTTGGTTCTGAGTTTAGTCAGTACGTCGTTAGACTACACGTAAACTAGCCTGCTGTGTAGCTAACATTAGCGGCAGACGCTATAGTCCAACCCTCAATTGTTCGTCTTAGTTGCTAAATTACTTGAAAGCATGAACGTAGACTACACGTAATCTTGGACACTCAATACTGTGCTTACTCATTCGTAATAGGGTGACATAAAAATGACAACGTGTTTCATCGTGGCTAAAGTAGCTAGTTGTTATAACTCTAGGCTACGTCTCCAGAGGTAATAAGTGGACAGCTTTTCTACATTTTTGTTACTTTTCCTATAACAGGCTACGCCTTCAATAGCAACACGTGGACAGACCATAGGCTTTTCTACATTGTTGTTCTTGAATATACATTGTTTGAAAGGATGACAACATCACTGGTGTATGTGTGCACACCCTGTCTTCTGCGCGCGGGTAGCTCCACACCTTTGTTTGTCTCTTGTTAACTTGCGCATTTAGAAAAGGCTTTGACGAGTACCTTCCGTGCACACCCACGTAGGCTAAGTAGTTGTGCAAAAACAAACACGCCTTAAAATTTCAGTTACACCCCTTGATGTAATCCATTCCTGTTTTATTGCTGGACTGAGGAAGGTCCTTAATGCAGGTCTTGTTGGATGGTCGCCTTAGTAACAGCTTCATAGGCTACTGATCGAGTGAACGATACTTGGTAATAATATTTGAAAAAGTAAAGGAGATCCAAAGCAGTGAAACAAATGTGCTGAACCGAACCATCTGAATGACTGAACGCTTTCCTGCGACCTTTTTGACCTTTTTGGCAAAATAGTTTGTACATTAGTGGAAATAAGGGTGTATAATGGCAATGCTATTTAAAATGTAGTTGTGAGCAAATGTACGAGCTGTAACAAAGTGTTCATATCAATGTTAAAATGACAAATTAAAAGAACAAATCTGAACTGAGAACATTTAAAATTTAAAATGTAATGCAATTAAAATCAGTAATTTGTCTATTACAACCTGGTTACAGGATTCTAAAGCCTAGTTAAAGGAGCATTGTGTATATGGTGTATTTATGGACTGTGTTCTGCAAAGTAAAAATACCCTCAAAATAAAATGTGATCTATTTTGGCATGTGCATAACAGAGGGCAGCCAGGAGGAGGACGCGTACGAGAAAGTGTGGTACAGCCTGCTCGATGGATCCAGAGGCATCTGTACTGCTGGACTGCTCACCCTGGAAGGGCCTGAGGGAAGCTCAGGTGGAAGTGGAGCTTTCAGCCAGGTAAAGCCTCCACAGTCGCAACAACGAGATGTTGCACATCGAACTCGCCATTACTGATCGTAGTAATGTCTTAAGTGTGAGAAGTGTGAAGTCCAGATGCTTGCATCCCATAGTTATAAGCTCAGTGGCATCTCCAGCACGCATGCCAAGTGCAAACGAGAGTCATCAGTTATGTTTTATGTCACAAGCTGTCTTCAGGATCTTACCGTGAATGCGACTTGTAAATGGATGCATTTCTCTCTCTCTCTCACTGTAATTTTCAGGTATAACCGTAAGAACGTGGCAGAGGTTGAACAATACATCGAGGAAGTGTGGACAGAGAGGGTGACCCAGGATCCCTGGCTCTTCAACGGAGCCAAGTTCAGACTCTTCTCTGCTAGACTGACACCTCATCTCTCCTGCAATGACATCCAAGGAGCAGGAGATGCACACCGGGAGGGGTTTAGTGTGAAGCAAGAAAGCAGGATAGGGGCTGGTGACGGTGATTCAGTGGCCTTGTCTCCCACCGCAAAAGGCAGGAAAGTGGATTGGAGGAGAGGTGACACAAGAGAACAGAGTGGGGCAACCAAACAGACCAACGAGGGGCAAAATAACACGGAGAGAGTCAGTGAGAATGGCGGAATGTTGGAGCGAGAGAGAGGTGTATGCGCTCCACAAGAAATACAGTGCACTCAGAAAGACACAGGGTCACGTGTAGACTCGGAGAAACACGCACTACACCCCCAAAACAAAGGAACAAGTTATTCCAACTGCCACAACGACAAGCTGGCGACGTGCCCACAGGCACAGAGAGGAACGGAGAGAGCAGAACACGCCCGCCTGATCCTGCAGCTCGGCCTCACCTGTTACAAAGACTTCCTGGGCACCAACTGGTCCAGGGGGGTGGGGGCCCTCATGAGGCGCGGGGCGGCCGAGTTTGGGGACCCGCACGCCCTCCTGGCCCAGCCGCTGGGGGTGGGAGGGGTGCTGCGGACCGCAGACGGCCTGCTCGTGCTGCTCAGGAGGAGCCAGAGGGTGGCGGAGGCAGCGGGGCTCCTGGATATACCCGGGGGTCACCCTGAACCCAAGGTGAGCAAAAGGAGAGCAAAGGGCTGAGATGTGGAAGACTGGGGCTGTGGAATGCTGTATCGATTGAGCAAATGTGCCAACAGCAAATTTAAAACATTTAGATAACACTGATGAATGGAAAGTGGGATTTAGTAATTATTAACATTTGTGCTTTTATTAAGTGCAGCGTGAGCTGTAAATGTGGTTCCAGGACAAGGCAATATGTCTGATAGTACAGTAATGTACCATGGTAATTGTGGTATGATTAATTATGTCATATAATTAGAAACCAGTGTGTGATACACATACCTCACAGTATTACATTAAGGACATGGTTCAAAACTGTTGATATAAAAGGACTGATTAACTAGGAAAACCCATTCCATTGTTATTTTTAGTTTGGATAAAGCCACTGAATGCTTCACTTGACAGCCTCAGTGTATAGCTGTTACACAGACACTGGGTATGAATGTACATGGCAATAAGTAGTGTGAGTTAAAGAACTGTGCAGTTCTGGAAATGAAGAGGATTGTAAAGGAGCAGTTTTCTGTCCCGTACACTGTGTCTGATGCGTTGGCTCCTCTCTCAGGCTGTGTGCCAGGGGGTGAGTGAGGACAGCATCCAGGTGGAGCAGCTGACGGAAAGCGCCGTGGTCAGGGAGCTCTTCTCCTCCATTTGTATGGAGATCAGGGACGAGGTGGGGTTCTCTCTCTCTCTGGAATTTGTGTGCACAAGACATACATACATGCCCACGTCCCTGTCTTAACGCTGAACCTGGACCTCCCCCCACCATCTGCAGGTGAACATTCCCCTTAGTACGCTAAGCGAGCCGGTCCTGTTGGGAATCGCCCTCAATCACACCAGCGCGGGTCGACCCAGCGCCGAGTTCTACATCAGGTACCGGCCCTGTGGGATCCCGTCACATCATGAATGTGCTAGCTGCTTAACATTAGCCTATTACAGCTCTGTACAGCATGGCTCTGACTCACAGTTCTTTGTCTAGTTGCTCTCTATCCTCTGAAGAGGTGAAGAAGTTCTATTGGCAGGGAGGCCCTGAGGCCCACGAATCTACTGACATTGTTTTTCTGAGCGAAGAGGTAAGGAGAGGAGATCATACACCACTTACTTTATTAGTACATGTTTAATGGATTTTTAAATTATATGGCAATAGTTGCAGTTCCATTGTTTGGCCAAACTTATGTTTATTTGCTGACAATATTTTTCACCAAATATGGATGAATGGCGATCAGAAAAGCCGAAACGATTTAATTTTCTAGGATGGAAGAATATACAGTAGTGATAGTCATGTAAGCGTCTGGAAATTAAGCGATCGGTTTCACAAATAAATGCGTTTGTGTGCTTCCGCCGAAGGAAATGATGCAGCTGGATGATTGCGCCCCCTTGTGGAAGGAGCTGTGCCCCTCGGCCAAGGGAGCAGTGATGCTGTACCGGCTCGTGTTGCCAGACATACTGAATGTTTCCACCGACAAGTGAACGAATGGATTTGATTGATAAAATATCTGTAAAAGCCAAAATACCAGGGCATTAGTATTTTATGTCAAAATTTGAGCGATTACATTTAAACACCAGCACAAGCAAGTGGTGGCTCAATGAAAAGGATATGTTTAATAGCCACTTAAGGAAGTTACCCCAAGCAACCAAAAAAGAAACAGCATCTAACTTACAGACAGTATGAAACGGTTATAAAATACATTCAGTACATTTAAAAAATATATTTTTAAGTACATTATTTAGAAGATAAGATTGATTTTAATAAACTTATTTTTTGAATGTGTGCTTTCTTGTGTGATTAATGTAGGCAAGCAAGGATGATACATGGGAAACACAGTATTTGCCCCTATCCTATAAAAACCACACTGTTAGCGAACACTTTTGAAAACAATGCATGCATTTTGTAATGGTATCTTAATAATACTAATTTACTTGTGATTTTACTCTTTTAAGTTTAAGAATGCTCTTCTGTAATTCGCTAGAGGTGAGGGGCAAACGCAGAGGCACCAATCAGGTGTGCAGGTAGGTTCAGACCATTTAGGCCTGGTGGTCCAATGAAAATGGCAAGATTTGTAGTGATTATCACAGAGGAGATATCTCTGGACATGTGCTGAACATCTCTTCAGACCCATACTCTTAAATTTAGGAGACAAATTAACGTTGACCTCAAGCAATTCTATGACACCTAAAACCAAGCAACTATATTTTGAAAATAATGGCTTGGAAATTTTTTGAAAAGGCGAAAAAAATATAGTTTGATTAACATTTTATATGCCCGGAGTACATTCTAGGTTTCACGTCAGTGTTCTTGGGATAAACGTCTGCCTTGAATTCTTATGGGCTGTGTAGGGGAATCAAGATGTTCCCAAAAACAGGTAAAATGACCGTTAGCCCAGGAAGAAGCAGATCAAAAGTTTGTAGTAAAAACAGGAAGATTTATTACGCAGCCGGCTACGGGAACAACTCAGCAAGGAAGTTCAAAATAGTATTGGTGGGTGATCAGATTTATAGTTTCCAGTAGACTGGTATTTGCATATTGTGGAATTATATTGTTGAAAGGGAGCACTGCCTCTGATTGGTGATAGAGGCTGTGCTTCCTTCCGATTGGACCATTCAAATTCAAATCCATCCTACCTATTCAAACAGGTACCATTCACATTGAAATTGAATACAACAGGGGGGCTCACCCCCTTCCCCCCTGGGGCCCAGCGGAAACTTCCCAAACGCAGAATACACAAAACTGTCTGTTTCCCAACAGCTGTTTCAATTAATCAGCTGCACTTTGCATAAAACTCCAAGTTTCGCTTTGCTGTGGTTTTGATATCAATTGTCGATCACATCCATCCTTCCTGCCTTTGAGATGTTCTAAATTTGCGCGCAGTGAGAAACAGCAAAAACATGCATGACACACTGCCAAGAGGAAGTACACTTAAAAATTTATTTTTTAAATACATTTATTAGCAGCCAGTGACAGTGTAAAGAGAATGTGAATTAGATTTTGGTGGGACACTCAAGATCACATGATGAGGAATGCCATTGTGAACCTCAATACAATACTGTACATCCAAGCTGAGGTGTGCTGGATTTCTGGACACGTTTGCACATACAATCAAGGTGACAGGTGCAAGTCCGTGTGACATAAATGCGTTATAACCGATCCCTTAAAAAGGTAAAAAGAAGTGAAAATGAAATCCCTTTTGTAACTTCCATACCACCATCCATTCTAAATTCTCCACAGAAGTGTTCCCCAAGGTAAAACTGAAATGCCAGTGTGCTTCAGATTCAAAATTCACAAAGCGAATGTAAAAGAAATACAGTATTTCATATTATTATTAAATTGAAGATGTATAAAAGTTCAAGCTGCAACTTTAAGTGTACAAAAAATGACCTAGATTAGAAAAATCTACAGCTACTGGGCCAGTGAAGAAAGTTGGAAAATGAAATGTGTTATGCGTTACTCCTTCAAAATATGCCTACAAAAACATTTATTATAATGATATATGATTGAAATGAGGTCTAGATTATAGTTCTGCATAAAAAAAAAAAATCAAGAAGGGTTCTAAGGATGCTGTCCCTGCTATTTCTCTTAACCCTAAGCAAGTTAGTTTAACTGTTTTTTTAAAAATAACTGGACCGACTGGCACAATGATAACACTGTATCAGCACCAGTCCACCAAACATCATGGTCCTATTCTTGAAATGGCTTTCCAGGAACACACGCTGGGACACTTGGACCCAAAACTCCCTTGGTCGATCAAAACAACTTGATTATGCACTCACGAGACTTGCCCACTCCGACCCATTTCACTGAGAGAGAGAGAGAAGAGAATTAAATCACTTCTATTCCGAGAATGTTTTAATTCTGTATTCTTATAAATTATCGTTCTGTATGTAAACAATATCATAGAAGAAAAACTAATATTTTTGCACTTAATATACCCCGGGAATTGTAGTCAGTGGATTTATTCCAACAGCAAATCTTCATATGCAACAGAATGTCTGAGTTCTATATTGTTTATAAGCTACACCTGTGAGAAGCGTCACTTGGAACTCACCAGGCACTTGCAGGAAGTCCTCGATGAAGTGGATGTACTTCTGCGCCTGCAGGGGGAGCTCCCCAAAGCTGCGTACCCCCTCGGTGCTGCAGCACCACCCCGGCAGGGTCTCGTACTGCACGGAGACCCGCGTCAGCACATCCATGTTTGCTGCGGAGGGGATTAGAGATGGACCGTGTCCAGATTTAGGGACGAAAAATACAAAATGGCGGGTAGCGTGAACCTGTCCTGCACAGAGTGGAGTACGCTCACAATAAACTCACCGGGGAAGCTGGGAATGGGCTTTCCATCAACTGTGTAAGCCACGCCCACCTTGATCTCTGATAACGTGTCCAGGATGTCCAGCTTAGTAAGGGCAAGACTAAAAGGAAGATAAAGAGACAGTTCACACACAAGTTAGCTTCATCATTAGGGTATTGTGCTGTGAAAATGACTATATATGCATTTACACGTAGTTTCTCATTATTGAAAGAACAGAGAAATGGTGCGAGAGAAACCCTTACGCCGTAAAGCCGTTGATCATGTGGGCGTAACGGACCAGGACCAGGTCCAGCCAGCCACAGCGCCGCCGCCGTCCCGTCGTCACCCCAAACTCCCTGCCCCGGGACTGCAGCAGGGACCCAGTTTCCTGGAACACGCACACAAAAAAAAAAACACTAAAATGAACCAAAATCAAACGCAGGGGGACTGGGGGACAGTATGAGGAACTTTCCACAGAACTTCATGGCCTGTGCAATCTGTAATGAAACTTGCAACATATTACACACACTTTGTTCAGGTCGGTTAAGTTTATTGCTGTATGAGGCGTGACACTCAGTTCCACATTGGAAATGAACCAATTTTTTTTCACGCCACCTTCATGGGGTATAAAAAGTAGACTAACAGCTGTAGAAAAAATAAAACCAAACAAGAAAGCGCAATGGTATACTCACAGAGGAACAGAAAAGCAGTGAAATCACAGCCTACTCACATTGTCCTGTTCTGTGGGGAAAGCCCCCACCCCCACTCGAGTAGTATAAGCCTTGACCACGCCGTACACCCGACCGACATGGGACGGAGGAACGCCCAGTCCGGTGCACACGCCACCCACTGTGCAGTTTGACGAAGTCACAAAGGGGTAGGTCCCTGAAAAACAACAAGGGTCCTGTTCAATTCACTTTGCTTAACCCATGAATGACACCTGCCCCAAAACGTCTTCAAAGGCATCCAAATGCTTTAACAGGGTTCCATGGAGAATGGTTTCATTTACACAGATTCCCGGGTAGCAATACTGTGAATTTAATGCAATTTAAACGCTTCAGTTCAGACCAGATCACGTGATTATCCCAACTCCATCTCACCAAAGTCTATGTCCAGCAAGGCGGCATTGGCCCCCTCCACCAGGATTTTCTTGCTGGGTCCAGTGAGAGCCTTGTGCATGAAGTACACACCGTCAGTCACCAGGGGGCGGAGTCTCTCTGCAAAGCCCTGAGTGACAGAGGTGAGGAATATTTAAAGGTGGGTTCAAAAACACTTCTTTTTCTGAAATACTGTTTCTAAAAGGAAACTTTTTCTAGTATTAAAACTGCACATGTCAGAAAACTTTACCACTCGTGAAAGCATTACAGCATGTCTTCCTGTGAGCAACAAATGATCATAATTTTACTTCCTGTTTAATGAACACTTAATTGTATCTTCACTTTAGCAAGAAAAGTCTGAATATAACATTACTTATGAATTTATAAATAGGGTACTTGGGTTCAACAGTTAAAGCCAATGGCCTTTAACAATGGTTTTTAGACAAAAATTACATTCTTCCTCGAAAAAATGTAGTCATTCCGTACTATTCTCACAATTAAATGCACCCGAGCTGCACACAATCCACAACAAAGACAATAGTATAAATGAAATTGCAAACGGCTTACAGAGACGGCTAGCAGTAACTTGATTCGCAACAGCATTTTATCGCAGTTAAGACTTTTTTATGTGCCAACCGACCATCTTACACAGCTACTCCTGACCTGTGGGACAACAAAGGCCGATAGTTATTTCATTACTCACCTTGAGTTGCTCCAGCTCAGCATCCACATCAATGTTCAGGGTGGGGTACATGGTCTGAAAATGCCCTGCCAGGACACGAAACCTGGGGGGAGGGAAAATTTTATTTAATTTTTTTAATAGATGAATTTAAAGAAATAAAATGTAAAAATAATTTTTAAAATTTACAAGAAATGACCACCCACATCCACACATTAAATAACCAATGTAAACTAATTACTCATCACAGATGATCATCAGTGTATTGAAACCTTGCCATGACAACACTTCATGTTACAGTTCTAAGTTCAAAAACAGACATTTTATTATTATTATTATTATTATTATTATTATTATTATTATTAATAATAATAATAATAATAATCAAAACAAAAAAAAACATAATATTTCCCTCCACATTTCTGTGGTGAAGAAAATCTTTTAATACCCCACAACATAACCTTCATTCATAAGAAGTTACATTATACATACATACACAGACACACACACACACATACACTAAGCTACAACAAGCCATGCAGACACATACTGAGACACTCACTTCTCCTGGAAGACAGAAAAGTCTGACACCAGGTCACACACTCTGAGTCCATTACGGGCAGCCTTGGAGGAGTAAGCCGGCCCAATGCCCTTCTTGGTGGTACCCAAACTAAAAAAACAGAAGAAGAAGAGTGCAATCAATCCAAACAGTGGTGACATTCAGGGCGGGTACCCATGCCAAAACACTCGCGGGAAATAAATCCAACGATCCCGGTGGTGCTACCGCACACAGATTAATAGTGAAGGACAGAGGAAAAAAGCACAAAACTCTCAAACACAGCCTGTAAACACTGCCTGGGAAGGAGAGATAAGAGCTGGGTGACTTGTTTCTGCATTACAAAAATAAACCTCCCCTGCCAACCCATGACATTTGAGAGGGTCTCAAGGTTGTACGAGCAGAAGAAAGAGATTTAAAAAAGCAGGACCAAAAAAAAACTCACTTTTTCCCTGCCTGCTGCTGCCTCTCCTGCTCCTGAATCCCATCCACAGCCTGATGGAAGTTAAACACTGAAAGAGAGAAGAGCATGTGCTGCTCAGGGCTGCTCTACCCAATTAAAGAGGAAGACAAGACGGGAAGTAAAGTTCACTTTGCACATCATGCAAAATGAATCGGGGAAAAAACAAGCATCTAGGGGTGCGGAAATCAACAAATTCTTACCAATGTGTGCACGGTCAGAAATCTTCAGTCTGTCCTCCCAGCCCTGAAGTCCTGCATTACAAAAAACAGAAACCCAACTGATGAATGTAACATTAGATTACACTGAAGCTGCAAAATGACTGTTAATTACTGGCAGAGATAGATTTCCCTTTCCTTTCCCATTCCTCACTCCTTTTCGTGACATCTCACCTTTCCCCTTCTGCAAGTTCTTCTCGGCTTCCTGAAACAGTCCGGGCAGGTGAATGACAACTCCATTACCTGAGGGGAAGAAAGGAAGAGGCAAACTTAAAAGGACATTAGAAATTCTCTCTTATCTAATCTTAAGACTGAAGCTGAGACAGAGCCACCAAAACAGAGATGGCAAACTGGCAGACCAGGCACTGAAAAGCCATGAGCAAGAAAGCGAGTTAGAGGCCAGTATGGACTGAGTAAATACCCAGGCATTACATAACCAATGCATTACATAACTGGGAATGAGCTGGCTGAAACTACATCACAGTACTTGCAACACAGAAAAAAATGTGACAAAAGCACATAAATCAGTAAATTACATGTGCAAATCTAACCTTTTTTGTAGTATTTCCAAACAGGTCTTCAATGCTTTCATGAAACTTATCAGACCACTAATCATAATGAATAACTCAGGGCAAACCAGGCACCAGTTTTAAAATTTAACACTGCACCACCAGATATTAAACTCTGGATCACAGTAAATTACACCTAAAACTATAAAAAATGCTGTCAGTAGCATGAAATTGGTAGTGCATATTCCTCGCATGTAAAAGGGGCGTAGTGAGTGTGAGAATCTCAAAGAGGAACATACCAATGAAGGAGACGGCATTTTTGTTCAGAACCCCACTGGGCAGCAGGTGGAAGTCGTACTCCACAGAGTCCACCACCACGGTGTGTCCTGCATTGTTTCCTCCCTGAAGCCAGAACACAGAAAGAACAGGTCTGAAACTTTCCGTGGGTATAACTAACTACTTCACCGTTTGTCAAGGGCAGCTTGTTTTCAGCGCCAATTAGATATACATGTCCGGGGTTAACAGAGGTAAGTCCATTCCGAATCACGTTATTTGAGGGTGGCTGTCATACAAGTCACCGCTCATTCTGCGCACAGGATCATCCACAATTAAATTATGACAAACTGGCTTTGCTTACTACTTTGCCAATTTAAGTGAATGAAATGAAAACCCCGCTAGCAGCTGGATGGCTGGGTGGTTGGTTAAGGCACCATGCTGTGGTGCAAGGACAGGGCATAGGTCAATTGCGCATAGATCCATAGGGCAATGCACAATTGGCGGTTGCATGGGAATAGGAGGGTTCAGTCACTGAAGTTCAATCCATGTTCCATCGATCTTCAGTGACCCCCAATTGGGCACCTGTGGACTGCATGCTACTCTCCTTTCCTGAAGACCTGCACAAGCTAGTTGAAAGCGGATCTACATTTCCCCTTCAAGACAGGTTTCTGACAAAATATATTTGATGCTACCCAACACAGACCTTTGGTACCACTGTGTACGCTGGTTTTCACTGCAACCACAATTTCAGTACCAGTATTTTAACAAGCAGTTAATTGGTCTTAATTAGGTGCATTTCATGTTCAGACCTCTTCAGCCACATTATGTCAGAAATACTTATGCATACCATATTCACATTACACTAGTGTGTTATATTAAAAACAATTACGTAAGAGGTAAATTTTTTAACAGATCAAATGAAAGACTGATGTGAATCCGCAGGGCCAAAATAGGGTTGCTCAACACCTGTTCAAGTTTCATAACTTTCCTTAAACTTATTAACACAATTCATGTGTGGCTTATCATCATTTGCCTTGTCTTTGAATGCTTCATTGACTACAAAATGATTATTTTTTAGGGTCCATACTTTCTTTCACTAATTAGGGTTGAACCAGTAGGATCCTAATTAGTGAAAGAAAGTATGGACCCTAAAAAGTTAAAAAATGCAATCGTTTGCAATATACCAATGTGAAAAGGAGACTAATTCTTCATGGCATGCACAGCCATTTCTGACAATGTGTCTTCAGAGGGTAAACAATACCTCTAAACATGACAACACGTATTAAGAAAAATTAACAGCTTGTTAAAGTTATTGGATTGTAATTGTGGTTGCAACGAAAACCAGCATACAGAGTGGTACGACCAAAGTGGTATTTTTTTACAGTCTCTGGGTAGGACCGAGTGTGAGAAAAACAGAATTAGATTCGACACATAATTACAACTAAACTCGTGACGACAATAAATATGCCACAGCCACGGTGCTCTTCATAGAGTTGAACTAACCATAAAACAGCAAATAGGCCTAGTTACAGACATAACGATGATTAAGTCCGTTATCAGCAGCAGAAAACAATGAGGTCCTAACCGAAGTTTGGCAAGTTAGACTAACCACACCTGATCACATGACATTAGGTTACGACATACACATTCTGAAATTTATAGTCGATGGCCAGGCTAGAAGGCTAGATATAAAACGTTGGCCAGTTAGCACTGTGATGGCCACAGTTTCTTAAGTGCCCATGTTAGAGGTTAGACAGCATTGTTGCCAGTCACAGTTCAACGTGTGGCGGTTAATCAAATCCTAGGCTTAATGTTTAATGCTAGCTTCGTTAGTTAGCTATTGTCCCTGATCGGAGGTAAGCACAAACAGTACACAAAACAGGGCCATAAATTACCGTAACTTTTGTGTCCTTACCTGACACCTGCACACAATGTCCGCGTCCATTGCCAGGAGGTCCACCACTTTCCCCTTTCCCTCATCTCCCCACTGAGCACCAAGGACTACCGTCACTTTATTGTGAGGCTCCGGCTTCAATATCCGAGGCAGAGAACAGTCGTCTCCACTTTCCCGATGTCGCTTGGCGGACGGTTCGCCGTTCAAGGACGCCGTTTCCCCGCCATTAGACGCTATGTTATCCGCTGCCATGCCGCTTTCGTGCGTGTGTATGACAGTCCGGAAGATGAAAATAGCGGGTTGAAGACCGGAACACGGAAGTGACTTCATATGAAAAGCAACATTGATATAATTTATATTGTTCTACAGTCTGGAGCTATTGATACGATCGAGAGAAAAAACAAATTGAACGGCCATCGAACTCGGAATTACAGGTCTGAAATTCGGGTATCATTTCAGATCTCCGATTTATCCGACCTCAGCGGTGGTGACGTAAACAAAATGGCACTATTTGTAGTTCGTGGAACGAAGACTTTAGGCCCCAATGTACATTTTCATGAACATTTGGTTGTGTAATATTTCATGTGTTAGAATAATTTATGTTCGCATTCATTAGGCCTATAGCAATATGCGAAATTTCAAAGTTATGCATCAGCCACTTTTTTTCTCTAGCCAGCTTAACCAGATAACGGTAAAATAATGCTAAATATTTAAATCTATTTCAATATATATTTATAATAAAAAGTTGCACTCACCTAATGCACCCCCTTTGATCTTCAAAAAATCGACAAGAAGCGTATGCTGCTGCAAATAATTTATATATTCCCAAAAATAAATAAAGCAGTTTCCTGCTGTCTCCGTGTTTATGTTTTTCTCCGAGTAAACAGCGTGGACGCACTGCGGTCGAAAGTCGGAGATTCCCCACTTGAAATATCCTAAGTTCCGAGTCGTCTTGAACGCAGAATATGCTCAGTATGGCTACTGCCTGATCGAAAGTACTTGTATTATGTCAAAATATATATTTTGATATCTATTCATACGTGTATCCTCAAACATTTTTAGATTTTACTCCTAGTTTATAAATTGCTGTGAATAGCCTGGCCCCACAGTATATCTTGAACCAGCTTGCCGGTTATGGGCTGACCAGGTCTCTGAGGTCATCTGACACTGGTCTTTTAGTAGTTGGGTAAAATCTAGATCCTGTGAAGCTGCTTTGTGCTTTTATGCTCCCAGATGCTGAAACTGCCTTCCGGATTACTTAAGATGGGCTCCAGCTCCTGCTGTTTTTAAGAGTGGGCTCAAACCTTTCCTTTTTGCCATGGCCTTTCACTAGTGTGCTTGCTTTTCTATGCATATTTGGTGCATTTTTTTTTTTACTTTTCCATTTTCTCTTTATTATATATATGCGTGTGTATATGCAAGCGTTTTTGCTTTCCTGTGTATATTTTATGCCCATGTATGCAAGTGTGCAGTTTGTGTAAAGTCGCATCGGATTTCTCTGTGTGTATGCTATATAAATAAACCTGAACATAATCTCTCTGCGCACAAGTGCAAAATGTAAACACAGTAGTGTCCACAAAGTGTAGTCATATTGTAGTTGATCAAAGGAACCTCCTGAGCATACCTAGAGATAAAATGATCTTAATATATGAATATTAATATTGAAATTAATAGTTCATGAATATGCAAAAGTACATCAAGTGAAACAATAAAAATGCCCAAATTAGATAATGGGAAAACAGCAGGACAGGAATAAAATGAGAAAAAACATTCATCAGTAAAATGCATCGCTTTATTGGCCTCAAATTATCCTCCATGCTTAAAAAAATAAAACAAAATCAATATTCTTTGCAATGACAACCTTAAATTCATATTTTTTTTCCATTCCAAAATAAAATGTAGACCATCTGAATATATATGAGATTTCAAATATTTTCTGAATATAATCATTCACTGCAGTGTGCAAAACATCACCTATACTAATGCTACTCTTGTATAAAAATCCTCCAAGGCAATGTTAATAGTCAGAATGAACAATCAGAAGCAAAGCAAAACAATAGATTACTTTTTTCCAAAAGGTTATAATGGCTTCTTTAATTCTTCTTTTAAAATAAAAAAGTATTATTTGGATGGATAAATAAAACAGTGCAAAAAGAATATTGAGGCCTTTGCCCATATGTGACTGCATAGAAATTGAATAATTATTTATCAATACACAATGTTGGTAACTAATATTTTAGTCCGGATTCTTACTAAATTCTAAATTCTTCTTTTTTAAAACTAGGATGTATGTTTTTGTAGAGGGACTGTTTTCCCAAGACCTCACTTGGAAGATTTTTTTAAAATTCACACAGCTGGAAAAAAACGTATGTATTTCAAGTAAGGCTGGGTGTCCTGAAGAACAATAGCATTTTTCTCCCCCCAAGTATGAGGATGAAAACAAACCCCTTTGACAAGCAATACATGCAGAACATTTTTTTAACCTTTAAGGTTCAACTGAATTCTAGGACTCCACAGTATCATTTGGAAAAACATCCTTTTGTGCATTCATGTCAAAACTTTTTCAAAAAAAAAAAAAAGTGCAATTTTAAAATAACAATATATGCAACTTTGTACATACAAAATGGTCAACAATGGTATTTCGGGAAACAATTCAAACGATTAAACAAGCTCTGATTAAACAAACATGTCACATAGTGCAAGTGAAGCTGCTCCCCAGCTTCAATAAATTGTATTAATACAACAAGCAGTTAAAAAATAGCACAACTGTATTAAAAAAATACCTCGACAAAACTTCAACATTCAATTTTACGTTTAATTCCAGCTAAATCTGGAGTAAACTCCTTTAACCTCACCCAAATGCCTTGTCGAGCACAGTCATTTCAGAAGATTGTGCAAGGATTGAAACACTTTTTATTTTTGCCAGAAGATAGTGTTTGATAGATAAAAAGCATAGTACTCTATATTTTCTAGATAACATGTTTGCATTTAAACACTAGCCTTGTGCTATAAACGCAGTTATCACTGATTGTTTGGCTTCTGCAGTCCTTCAGTCCATTCTAATATGGTCAACAGAAAAGGCTTGAGCAAACATCCAGGATGGATGGATATAAACTACTTCTAAAAATAGTCAAAATCACAGGCAAGTCAAGACAGATGGGTCATAACACAAGCTGAGATAGGCCCTCTAACTTGTATTGCAATGGCAAAATAATATGAACAATGATTTATCCAGGAGAAAATGAACAGTAGCCTCAATATTGAAATGACGCCATTTAGTAATTCGATTTATGGGTTCTCACAATTGGATGACAAAGGGAAAAGAGAAATGGCAAAAAGTGAGAATTGACAGTTCGCACACATACACACACACACACACACTCTAATGCACTGAAGATCTATAGAACCATGAATCTATAGGACTCAAACCAAAGCTTGAGGCAATAAGGCAGAACCACACATGCGACATCTGAAGAAACCACTGATGATCAGTGCAACACAGCAAGGCCACACAACCAATTCTGAATGATTAAATATTGCAAGAAAAAGGATTTGCTTTGAACAAAAGTAATATTTTAAGTTTACTAAACACAGAACACGATTCTAATCATTACAGGCCACCAGTACACCAAGGCCCAATCCTCAGTTCCCTGAATAAATTCTATACAAATTGTGTGAACTAGTTTATTTTAACTGGCCTGAAAGTCAACTAATATAAAATGACTGAAATTTAAGACCTTAAAGAAAAAAAATATGACTATGTAAAGGTGTGTGTGTTTGTTTGTTTGTGTGTGTGTTTGTGTGTGTGTGCATGTGCGTGTGTGTGTGTGTGTGTACAAGCACGTGTACAGTGTTCACTTGTTATGACAATTCTGTTGAGATCCACAATCAGGAAACCAGGTTATAAACAGTACAAGTAAAAATACATTAAATTGGAGCCAGAACCACAGAATGTAAAAGCAAATATAAAAAGGAAGCACTGTATGATGTAGGAGATTTACTGTGATTTATCATGTAGAAAATATATTTACACTGTATAAAATTTCCAGTAAAATTTGGTGTTTTTGTTTGCAAAAATTAAGACCACATAAATGTAATTTGTCTATTTTCTAACTTGTAATTCTCTTGATTGTTGCAGGTTTACTAAGGAAAATTTCCAAATTGTGGCAATTGAACCTTTAGAAAAGTAAACATTTCTTACTCATTCCTTAATTTTGCAAAAAATAAAAACTTTTTTTTTTACATTACCAAATGGTAACCAGCCCCCACATTAACATTATTAAAAAATAGCACTCCATTTTCAAGTCAGTGCTAGTTATTTCCTATTGAGGAAAAACAAAACAAAACAAAAAAAAAAACAATCTGCAGAATGAAAAATAATAAAAGAAAGGATAAAATATTCTAATCCCCAAATGTGAGGATAGAAATAGACTGTTTGCTTTTTCATTCTGACATATTAAAAAAGGAGGCAGGCAAAGACTGAAATAATTTTAGCTGCACGGTTAAGAGAGAATTATTTTTTGGTTTATCGATACCCACGGTAGCTGCCGTAACCATAGTTCCTGTCGCCATAGTGACCCTGGTCTTGGAAAGAGCGATTCCACTGAGAAGAGAGAGGGAGAACAGAATAAGTAACGTATAACTTGAAATGTAGTTTCAGAGTACAAGATGAATGTGACACAGTCCATACCTAGCTACATTAGCTTTTGTTGAGTTATAGGTCAACAGACACAGACACACACACACAGGTTTTTGCCACCTGGTGAGGACACAGACACACAGACACACACATACACACACACACTATACCAGTGCGTGTGGCTGTTTCCTCACCCCTCCAGTGTATTGCTGGAAGTAGTCCCTGTACCGCCGCGGGTCATAGTTACGGCCGTAGAAGGGGTCATATTCCATGCGGTACTGATTGTAGTATGGTCGGTAGTCCTGTCCCAGAACAAAGCAACAGTCATAATCTAGCCATTTAGCTGATGGTTTTAGCCAAAGGGACTTGAGTACATTTCACATGGTACACAAACCCCCCAAGCTAGAGATAAATAAAAAGAAGCCCATTTCTGCAAGCGATGAGAGAAATATCCAGTAGTTGACAGTTTTGAATACAATAGACAAGTCAAGAAGAATGAGGAAGGAGCTGAATATAATTTTAAAAAACAGCAAGAGCAGCAGTGTCTGTGGAGTGGCCATGAAACCTGACTAGCTGAAGTCAAATAAGTTATTATGCAGAAACAGACTGACAATTGATTGCAGACTGCATGCTTGAGTTTTAGATTATAATGAGGAGCGAGATAGGTCAGTAACTGTGCACACATGCTGTGTCCAGAGAGGGATTTTTTTGAGGAGATGAGTGACACAAGCCCATTTAGGAGCACTGGGGACCATGTTGATTAAAAGAGAGCAACTTTCTCTTATGAAAGAGGTTCAACTTTGCTTATCATTGCAGTACAGTATAGGCAGAATGTCAATTAAAGACCTTAGATCTAAGTACAGTAATAGTACAACACACTATATACAAAATGCAATTACTGCATACTAAAAGCATTACTTTACATTATTTTAGATATACATAGATTGTTTAGATTGGATCACTATATGGTCCTGTCCATATAAAGGGGTATTCTTTCCACAGCTCATTCAGTAAGACCATAAGACAAAAGTACATGTTATAACAGAACACATGTACAGCAAACTAACACACCCACTCAGTAACGGCAGACTGAAAACTTTGATCCTCACAGCAAACTCACTCCATATTTTGACCTCAGTAGGCTTGTGATTTCAGATCACACAGCTGTAAAATTGCCCAATGGCCATATTTGAATACTTTTGTAAATTAGTCTTAACCACAGCTGTCTTACCTCTCTGCGTGGCTGTCCCCAATATGGCTGGTGGCCATACGGTCGCTGGCTGTACCCTCCTCTGGGCCCTCCTGCACACAAACATACACAAACAGGGCAAATGTTCGACAAACCCAAATTCTGTGATTCAAACAAAAAAAATACAATATAGCCCAATTGGAGCCAAACCATTTAACTTTTAATATCTTACTTAAGGAAACACATTTCTTACACTAATCGTAAAAGTGGGAGAATATCATGATACCATATTGTTCTGGAATCACCTATGGCAATAACTACACCCCCTCCTTGCGCTTCTCCCCCATTGGCCCCCTCCCTCTCACCGTATCCCCAGTCCTGGTGGTTGCGCCTCGGGTGGCTGGGAGCGTTTGGGGGCGGCCTGTTCTTGCGGTTGCTGCGGTGCCTCTTGCGTTTGGGCTGGCTGGGGAGCAGGCGGCGGGCCTCCTCCTTGTACCCGCTCAGCAGTTTCTCAGTCTCCTCTCGGGACATCTCCGGGAACAGGACCTCCTCCAGGTAGTCGCCCTGCTGCGGCAGAGTGAAGCTCACTGCCGGCAGCAGGGTGGGAGGAACAGACAGACAGACAGACAGACGTTAACGCAGGCTAGCAGCAACGGTCTAATTCCTACTCCTCCGCAAAGCCTCTTTGGCTTTTTTCCTAAACTCTGCTCCCCTTCTCAGAAACCCTGATCGACCTCCTCACTTGTCATTACTCCACATCTTTAATCAGCTTTTTCCTCCCCCCTCACCCTTCACTTTGAGGAGGGACGTGTCGGGCACCTCCTCGCCCTCCTGCTGCTGGTGAGCCGCCAGGCGTCGCTTCCACTCCTCGTCCGTGGGACAGATGACCACCGCTCTCCGCTGGAAACCCCTGAAGTGCAGCAGCTTCCGCCGCTGCGCAGAGGCATACACATTCGTCTGGGGTCAGGGGGTGAGACAGAGAGAGGGGGAGGGGGGGAGGAGAGAGAGAGAGAATGAAATTTAAAAATAATGCGTCAAATCAAAAATTCACATTAAATCAAAATGTTGGTTCTTCACTTTTCTAGAACAACAGTTCTGTGTCACAAACATGACACTGATCAACAGCATCATTGCTCCCCCATTCACACTCTATCCCTCTCCCTCTCTTACCTGGTCGAGGATGTAATTTCGCCGTCTGCGTGCTGCCACTTTGATCAGCCCACTGACACACTGAGTGGCCTGCTGAATCACCTGCTCCTTCTGCTCAGACTCCGGAACATTCTGTGCATCACAACAGTACAGGGTTAGCACGCATGCACACATATACACAGAACCTGCACAGGCCAAGGCCTGGCCCATAGGCCTGCCACTATACCCTCGTTTCTAAGTCTATAGGCTTGAGCTACTGTAGAATTCATCCCCTCTGGCTACCAGAGAACGGTGTCTATGATACAAAACGAAAGGAAAAGCTGTGGATCTGCATGAAAAGAGTCCAAAGTGCTTATTTGTCCCTGCAGTGTAGTTCCACAGTTTTGATGTGCTGTAGAATTTTAGCCCTCATCCCCTCTGGCTACCAGAGAACGGTGTCTATGATACAAAACTAAAGGAAAAGCTGTGGACCTCCTGAGCGTCCAAAGCGCGTATCTGGCCCTGCTGTGCAGAGGAGCGCTAGGGCGAGAGCGAGGCAGACGGAGCGGTACGAGCGCCCACCTTCATGCAGCTGAGCACGGTGTGTGTGCTCAGGATGTTGTAGCGCTTCTCTGGGTTCTGGGCCATGTGAGTCTGGGCCCAGTGAGACTTCCCTGCTCCGGGCATGCCCACCATCATCAGCACCTGCCCACAGGAACCATGCAAAGAGAGAGAGAGGGAGGGACGTGGGAGGGGGGAGAAAGGGTTAGACAATCGACCAACCTTTTAATTCTGTAAAACCGTGCAATACCAACACAGCACATTGGGAAAAAAAAATGAGTCACATGATTTATGTAGTTACATTTACCTTTGCTTATTTAGCTCATTTAGATAATCTACAGTCAGTTGTACATTAGTACATGCAATAAGGCTTGATGTAAAATCAACATAAACAAAAAAATATTGTAACAAACAAAACAAAGAATCCCTGCAAAAAACAACAATGTGCTAAACATACTGTCATGAAGTACCACTAGTAAAGAATGGTCTGAAGATCAGCAAACACTTAACAATACTAGGAAAGAGAACACCAAAGAACACCAAAATCACAGAAAGCCAACCTGCTTCTTGGGATCGTCATTTATCATCATAACAGAACAACATTTTTGGGCATTTTAGGGAATTCCCAGCTCCTCCGCCCTGTAGCATCAATAGAATGTCAGACAGTGAAAGGAATAACTGGTTTGCTTTCTCACTTCGCACTGCTGCTTGGAGACCGGAGGCAGCGGGGCCCGAACTCGAAGTTCCGGGGGCAGGGCCGGGAAAGGGGTGTGTTCAGGGGGCGGAGGAAACCATGGCGACCCAGCAGGGTCCAGGTTGAGGGCCACACAGACGTTCCTGCAGAGCACGTGCGGGTGCAGGGCGTGACTGGCCAGGAGGGCGCGGCTCACAGTGAACGCCGTGCCAACCGGGGAGCCGTTCTTATGGAAGGAGAGTGCCACCTGGCTGTCACAGAAGGACTGTGGAAAGGAAGAAGGATTACAGAGACCTTTCAGGGACCGTCAATCTCCACACGTTTCCAAGGACCTGGTTTGTAACTGCATGATCTTTCAGCATATCATAATAAAAACTAAATCAATTGACATCACATTACTTTACACGGCAGCTTATGAGGGAAGCGACTGAGGATTGTCATGCCGGTCTGTATTTCTCCAAATACACAACATCCTGAGGCTCCTGCATCACAGCAGTCAACACAGTACTTATTTAGCAATGTGCAGCGGTGTCTTTGCAATCACTGTTTTATCATATGCTGATAGCAAAGTGCTAACAGTAAGGAAGGAGCTAAAGAAAACAGAAGTGGAAAGGACAGTGTGGATGAGGCCACTAACAGGAAAATAACAAAATAGGAAATACAGAAGCAATGGAATTATACGTCAGCAAAGAGGCAAGAAGAGGAAGATGAAAGCAAATTCTTGACAAATTAACTGTCTGCCTAAGATCCACTGGACGTTATCACCACCACATACAACTTACAGCATAACATCCAATGACATCACCCTCAGAGAAGGGCTCCCCAAATTCCTCTTCCTTTCCGCCAGTAACCTTTTTACCCCGCCCATCATAACCATACGACAACTCCACCTCCCCTGAGAGAGAGAGAGAAGGGGAATTAGGGGACATTAAATAAACAACATACACCAAAAAATAAAAATGATGAAAATGACTGTACACAGTGGTTTTTTTTCCCTGATGAGTTTGGGAGAAACGGCTTTTTGCTCTCACCGAGCTGGAAGCTGGAATTGTCGAGAGACCAGCCCACTCTTAAAACATGTGCGCCGGGATCTTCCGCGTTTAAGTCAGCCACTGGAAGCTTCTTCACAATCTACAGCACAGATGAAAATGCACATGAGGACAAAGCGTAGCATAAGCAGCATTACATTTGTTACAAGAGGGAGAAAAAAAAATCTAAAAGTACTGTGGTCAGACTTAAACCAGGTGCATAAATGCCAGAAAAGTAATGAATCCAAGAATAAAGAAGGCTCCACACTTGAAGCATTAAATTTTAATAGTCTTTAATCATCTTCTATTAAAACATAATGCTTCGAGAGTATCTGAGGCATCTTCTGGTGTGCAGAGACTTCTTTGTTCTTTGATTTGTTATGAGAGAAAACCACAGAAAAACCACCGAGGCTAAATCTGCACACAGGAGTGTACACTTAACAGTCTTAACTTTCAGAAAAGTAACGTCTAGACTTAAGCCTGTGTGGTTTCAATGGGTTGGCCAAGAAAGTCATGATCTCACACTGAATGAGATCATACCGAGCAACAGGTTTACCAAAATACAGGCAGGGTGTTTGGCTGCCCTTCTCAACCCTTCATTAGCACTTATACAAGAGCTGCCCGATACACAGGACCATAGACATTAGCAGCACAGAGAAATTACATTATCAGTACAGGGAGTTACACAACTCTATGTTTTAAGATAAGATTTAAGTTGCTAAATCTTTTCCTGAGAGCCCCCACCTTAGCCTCAAAGCCCACGCTGCCCTGATTGAATCCATGGGTTAGGCGGCATCCCGACCACAAGAGGGGGAACTTCTCCGAAAACAGAGGCTGGCCACTGCACCCATCCTTCCCAACCTCAAAGTGCAAGTCACAGTTATCTGTAGGGAAAGAACAGGAATTGCAACGGTCAAAATAATATGGAAGAATATGGTCATGATTCAGGGTTCTGACAACTCGCAAGAAATGCTTTGTAGGTACTAAGAAGGTATTCAAAATAGACTAAATAAATAAAAAAACATTTTTTGTGCACACATGCTTGTGCTTCCAAGAGCACCTGCAGTGATAACCTGATCCTGCCGATGATCATTTTAGTGCCTTATGTCACTCCAGGAAGACTTCTTATAGGTCGGAAAATCAACAAATGTGTGAAGTTAGTTGGCAGAAGCCCAATTCTTCACACTTAAAGTTTTTGTCAGTAAAGAGCGATATGAGACTGATTTTTATCACCTAATTTAGATCGTCGTGAAAGTGTTTTTTCAAAACAGTTAAATGAGATCAATATCATTCTGATCTGGATTTGAATTCTAATCTTACATTTAATTGGGATAAAATGCTGCTTTTGGATTTCTGCCTGGTGTTTATTTAGATACATCACTGTTGGACAACTAAGTCAGCATAATCAGTCAGAGTACACTGGGATTTGTTGACCCATCTGTACTCACCATGAAGTTTTTGATACTCAAAACACTGAACCATGTGCAGAGGTTCCCATTGTCCCATGCATTCACTTATGAGCCAAAACTGAAGAAACTCACATGAATCCAGCTGCACCAACTCCGAATCCACCTCCTCCTCGTCCTCAGCCTCAGGTTCGGGCTCTGGGGATTTTGCCCTGTAGGGACAGGAGTGTTATGGTCTGAGTCATGGCAGACAGAAGTAAAGGCTCAGATAATGTTCGCAGTATAAAAGAGACACTGTCATCTCATTCAAGAGGGCACAGGGTCTGGATGTTTTACTCGGATGATGCTCTGCAATGTACCACACTGACCCATGGCAGTCTGCTGGAGTTTCTCATGAGTTAAAAGATCTCCCAACAACAGTACGTCACAGAGTATGTGAGTTTTAAGTTAATGCCAAAGAGAACAGGGAAAGACTAAGGGAGGTCAGTGTTGTAAATGAGAATTTGTTCTCAATCACTTTTACCTGGTTAAATAAAGGTTAAATAAATAAAATAAGATGAACTGAAGTGAGAGGAACTGATGCAAACACTCTTAGACAGCCAGTTCCAGTGAGTGGGTGTTCCGAGTAGCATGCTTTGTACCGGTTGTAGTTGATCTCCTCCTTGAATTCATAGTAGCCCCTGGCTCTTTCTACACGCGGCCTCTTCACACCCCTGAGTTCTCCCTCATTCTTTCCCTCTGCTTCAGTTCCCTTGGACACTTAGGTGAGGAACAGACATCAAGTGAGCAGCAGAGAGCATGAGATTCAAGAGCTCATGTAACATTCCAGTTATTTAAAGTTTTGACCATTCACCAAAAGATAACGACATCGCTAGTAGCTATGTATTTCACAAAGTAGCTATGTTGGATCTAATCGTGGATCAATTCGCACACGACTCACAAAAGAAAGTGAACAGACAGATGCGATGGACATGCCTCAGTGTATGAAATTCCATTTACTACCAATATGACTCAAAGCACAAATAAGATACTTTCTGTTCATCTCCATCTTCAGCACACTTAAGGCATATTTTCTAATACGACATAATTACATACGACATCACATACAAAAACTGAACTGGATTAAAACGAAAGCGAAATTCGCCAAGTGTGTTGAAGACAGGACAGCGCGGAACAGAAACTATCCAATTTGTGCTTGGTGTCATGTTGAAGCACATGGACTTTCATACACTGAGGCATGTCCATCGCAACTTCCATTTCACATGCACAGTGTATGAAGTCCATGTAATTCTATCAATATAACACAAAGCACAAACATTATATTTTCTATTCTACTCCATCCCGTCTTCAGCACACTTAGGGAATATATTCAAATACGGCACAAACACACGAAACCTAAACAGGATCAAAACGAAAGCAAGATCAACCCAAGTACTGACCTTCCTTCTCTGGTTCAGATGCAGTCTCATCGTCGCTGCCTCTTTCAGCCCCAATCGACCAGTCTGGCTCTGCTACGTTGTCATCACTTACTGACCCGGCTTGATTTTGCATCCGCGTGCTTCCGTTCAAGTCGTCATTTTTCTTCTCCACTTTGCCTTGGGGTACAATAATTGAGGCGCTTGTAGTTGGTTTGGCTTCTTCTGTGGGCCCTTGATTACCAGTAGCAGTGGTCAAAGTCTGTTCTTTGGTTTCGGACTGCGGAAGGGTACTCTTGGTGGGTGCAACGGGAACTTCAGTGTCTGGTCCTGGGGCCTGCTCGTTAGGACCTTCAGCTAAATGTAGCGGAAACTGTTCGGTGTTCTTCTGTTGCGTTTGCGGGTTTTCTTGCCCCAACTTAGCTTCCACCAAGGTTCCCTTTACAAGGGAAAGCGAGGGCGCATCTCCTAACGATACAGGTTTTGCTTCCGCTGATGATTCTCTAGGAACGGGCTTGGATGGACAAGCTGGTGTTTCTACCAAGACTGGGGCAGCATTCGTTTCCTCCTGTGTTAACAGTGGCAATGTCGGATGGTTGGTTGCTAATTCTGCTGCTGCTGGTGCCCTAGGAGAGGTCGACTTTTCTGTTTGACTTGAACCGGCAATGGCTGTCTCGCCTACCCGTGTCAACTCTTTTCTGTCAACTTCGGCGTCCTCCTTATGGGTAGGTTCTCCAGGTCCGGCTGGTGACTGACTACTCGTTCGTGCCACAATTTCCCCCGCCGGCGTGGAAAGTCCCAGAACGTGGTCATCCTGTTGCTGTACCTCGTCTCCTCCAGGAAGGCCATCTTTATCCCCGACTTCGATTGGCAACGCAGCCTGGGATTCGGCCTCAATGGCACTCATTAGGCGCTCTACAAGGTCGGCCTTCAGTCCTTTCGCGTCCAGGCCTCGTTGCTGGAGCTTGGCCCGCAATTCTGCCACTTTCAACTTTTTTACCTCGGCCAGATTCATTTTCACCGGAATACGTGCCCTTTCTCTCTTCAGATTTATCCCGTTCCCCCGGTTTAAAATGTTACAAGTACAGTAGTCCGTTACACTTCGTAAATAATACACGTCGCCGAATGGCACACGGTAAACTAAGAGTATTTTTCTATTTCCTGATTGGTTTAGACTTTAATCACCCCGCCCAAAACATTCAAAACCCTAACTACTATTGGTGTAAATTGAAAAACTCCGCCCTTCCACTTATGCTTTATTTTAACTGGTCAGCCCTTTGCACCGATATTTTTCAAACGAACAAGGGGGACTTTAAAAGTTAAATATACGATTTTCATTAACTTCAATATAACTGTTCTACACATATTCTTAGTACCATTTCAACATACTATGTAAACCCTTTTATGGGAACCCTTTACAGAAATATCTGAAATGCACGTTATAAATGGAGTGCAGCCGTCCACACAGATAAATTCATAACCACTGTCTGCGTTGTATAAAGACATATTTATTACATTCTTTAGAAAGATGTAAACGTGGAATTTCGTAAAACGTTAATAAATAGCTAACATGTATAAAACACCCTTAACAATAACAATAATTTAACGAACTGTTAAAACGATTAGGTTTAGAGATCTCTCATTACCTCCGGTTTTTCCTCTGCTGTCCGTGTATCACCACAGCCAAATATGCTTAGGGTTTTCAAACACTACACCCGTTTTTAAATATTCAGCTTTCGAGAAGAAGGGAAAGCACAAGATATATGCAATGAACCCACAGAACAATAAGTAATACAATTTTTCCATGTTCCCTTTTTCCATTTCAGATTAAGTTTTGTTATATTACAATTTAAATAATGTTTGAGCAATTTTCCGGCGTCACATCAGACACATTACGAGAATGGTATGCATTTACTTGTTGCTCTTTTAAGCAGCTGTATCAACACAGACAGCATCATTAAAAAACCTTCTCAAGTGCGAGAGTAACTAACTAGTCCCTGAGGACTGAGAATTCAAGTTTGTGAAAGCATGCTTATACCTGTACCACTAAATTATGTAGTCTATTTTCACATTGTTATTCTTGCCATCTTTTCAGTTTGATTACATGTTTGTTTCCTTCCAGAACATATCTAGTAATGAACTAGATTCTTGTATGACGATGCAATGTATGTGTGTGGATTTGTTGTTGCACACTCAGCACAATGTTTAAATGTTTATACAAAACATATCCATATCAATGTTATTGTGGGTACACTATGTTAATCAAACTGTCTGAAATCAAACATGAGGCACAAGCTAATAGATTGTTGGATTCAGTGAAATGTGGTATAAAATATTTGACTTAAAGAGGTTGGTTGGTTAATGGTATTCTGCATTTAACTTTGCATTTTTCTGTGACCTAATGCTGACTACAAGCACAATGGCTCGTAAATTATAATAATTATCATACAGTCAACCAAGGTTAGCTTCTGATTGCACTATAACAGTATGTAGTGGACAACATATATGTAATAAGTGGTTCACATGTAAACAGACGATCAACAGCTACAGTCCCCACTGTGTGAGGTTTTTTGATATTGGGGCTGTGGTGTTTGGGTAAGTATATGTGTTTCTGAGGTAAGGCTGTTAGATGAAGACACTGGGTGCCTCCTGTGTGTATGGGGGTGGTTGTGGATGTGGATGTGGGTGCGGGTGTGGATGTGGTGGGGAGCGATCCAGTGGGGGATGTCCCAGAAGCAGCTCCTTCTCTCTGGACAAGCACGGGCCTCTGATCTGCTGGCTATGGGAGTGGTAGAGGCGCAGGAAAGACAGGATGGAGTGGGTCAGCCACAGCACTGTGACACACCAGAGGGAGGCCTGGGGACAAGGGGGAGAAGCTTGAGTTACAGTTAGAGTTACAGTTAGTTATTAAGTCATTAATAATCCAACTTTAGGATACTGAAAAAAAGACTTCGCTATGATATTGCACAGCTTAGCACAAAACAGTACACTAGGAAGAAAATGCCATACAAATTAAACAAAGATAACTCAAAACTAATAAGAGGCTTTCCCACTCCAACCCATTTCCAATCCAATCCAAATTTATTTATAAAGCACTTTAAAAACAAAAACAGCTGACCAACGTGCTGTACAATCAGAAATAGCAAAACCCTAAAAACAACACAATAAAAACACAAAGACCAGTTTTCACAGAGAGAGAGAGAGAGACAGAGAGAGAGAGAGAGACCTCTATGCTTAAATAGTAGACATACCTGTGCACAGGTGAGTTCAGTGTAGAAAGAAGAGGTGTCAACATCCAAGTACATGGGCACAGACTGGGCCTCTACACAGCTGGTGAGTGGAAGAGACAAAAAAAAGTGTAACAGAAAAACAAGGCAGCTTTATATTATGCAGATGTGTTTGGGAACCAATAAATATAGCAAGTGTTCCTCGACTTTCTGCACATTGTTACCTATATGGACGCCTGTCGTGGTCGGTGACGGTGTGACACCAGGAGAGCAACCCCAGACTGAGGGTGACGCTTGCCCCGCCGGACAGAAACAGCACACACAGACTCAGTAGTAGGGTAAGGAAGGCAGAGAACAGGGTGCTAACAAAAAGAGAACGTTCGATCAGCATTGCTGGTAATATAATAGTCTAAGTATTATGACAGAGTACATTATTATCAGTTGTCAATACTCACTCGTCGTGCTGTCGATGGAGGTAAAAAAGGCTCCGCCAGCCCTGCGCCGCGCCGTACAGCACTGTGAACACCCCAACAAATGTTGCGAACTGGCATGCAGCGGGAGGCCCCCACTCTTGTACAACCAACCGAGAGACCCATTCGCAGTCTTCCCCTACACCAGTTCGATTCTCCATTCTCCAGAATCCTTGAGTGAATAGCGCGCATCGCCCTTTGAAGTCGGACCCGTTTAGAGCGAGAGGCACCACCACCATCAAACCGGCGAGAACTGAAAGGGTGTAGGCTGTGCAGTGAGCCAACAACAGTCGCCGATCCAGTTCCATTGCTGCCACCGAATAAGTCAAATATTTGGCTATAAAAACAACCCAATCCAAACTCTTTTGCGGCTTCACGATAATAAATTAATATATATATTGAAGTATTCTATATTACATTTCCCAACGTCGACAACAGGGATATTTAAAGATATGCCTGTGTCTCACGTAAACCTGGCTCCGTTATACAAGATCCGCTATGCTGTAAAAGTATGGTGACTGATTGCCACAGATTTTGCTGTGACGCACCCACACATGACACGCACGTAGCAAGCTAGCCTCAAATGTTCCAGATTAGTCGATGAATCAATTTTTGTTCTTCTGTAGCTTTTCCCTCAGCATCTTATATGCGATGTCCCGGTAGGCTAGGTTTCATACAAAAATATTTCATAATATTTCCCAATATTCTTTGTTAGTGTAAGGACGTTCATTAACCCATATTCAGCTATGAAGGGCGGGGTCTCTGTAAAAACAGTATGTCAGACAATGGAAGATAAAGACCCGCCCTTGCGTCCACGTCCTGTAGCTATCTAATGTTGGTCAGTAGGGCTGCCGCATGTTGCATAACTATTATAAGAATGATCACATGCTGCATAAAAGTAAAAAAAAAAAAAAAAACTTTTAACACGTTTGCCACATCATATAAACACATATAGGCTACCAGCCAATTTCCATCCGACTCAGCTAATGCTTTATTTTCATTAAACATTTTAGCCCTGGAGTGTAGCTACAGGTTTTAAAGGGGTCTGTGAAATATAAATTTGGGCTTTTGGCTTTGTCGTTTATACATAACCTATGTAGCCTACTTCATGTTAAACATTTCATACACATAGACTAACATTTCCTCAAATGGACGTGTAGTAGGCTAGCCCAGGCCAACTGCGAGCTGACAAAATACACAGATCATTTCTCAGACAGGAAGAAATGGAAATAGGCTTAGAGGCTTAAATTCTCAGACAATAAGAGCCTTTTCAAGATATTGACACATACTTGTTTCTGATAAATAAGTTAGATATAGACTGAACAGTTATTAAAATGTCGACCTTAATTGTCTTTTTTTTATTTTTTTATTAATCTCACAGAAAAAGTGGCTCCTGTTAGCAGAGTTCCGCCAAGGTTACATGTACTTAATTTGATTTGATCCTGTTTGTGTCTTTTATCTTTATGCCAATCCCCAGGGCTCAATCTTTGTCATATGTCCTATTTTTTAATCTATAAATGTTACTAGCTATTGGCTACAATCTGGCTACCGTGCATGTTCGTGATGCTGGTCCACCCGCCAGCTTCCGGGTCACGTCAGTGTGCGGGCGGAAGCAGCGTGCTGAGCGTTGAAAGGCTTTTTGAACTGACAGGAGTGGACGATTTATCAGCTAATATTTGAAAGACGGACGAAAAGGTATTTTGATACTTAAACTGTGTTCATTCTCTTGCATGCCGAGAACAATGAGCTAAGTCACTTATGGTTTGCTAGCCTGTGTCATACGAAAGTTTTCGCAAGCTAGATCTAATGTAGTCTCAATGAAATTAGCCGTCTTGCTAGCTCACTAATTTACCTACCACAGCTCGCTTGCTAGGCAGCAAGAATTCATAAAAAATTCACATAGATTTATTCAGTAATAACGCCCCAGTTGCCAAGCAAGGAATTTGAGGAAACTGTGTATACCTTGCTATAAATTGCTGAATAGCTTTGTCTCTACACGGACTTTGCCTTGGTTGTTAGATTATCGAGCTGGATAGCTAATTCATGTCTTTAGATAATTTAACGGCATGCTTTACTACAATTTGTATTTGTCTATTTTATTGTCTATCGATGGCTACATTTCCAGTTAGCTTTGTAGCTAGGTCTGAAATGTTGTCTTATTGATTGAATAAGTTAGCTAATCAGAAGTAGCCGTAACATGCCCATCCTCTACTAAAACCATCCTATACTAAAATAGTAAGACTATCTATGTATCTTGGCAAATGTGCTGGGAATGTCTGGGATGGAGGAAAACATATTCTCAGTGTGTCATTCGTTGACAAGTAACTAACGAACCTACTTCTTCATTGTAGTTGTCTGAGTAGCTAGGTAGCAACAGTAGATTACTTTCATTGGTGCCAACATGCTAGATAGGTCGAAAGAAGTAGCTTTAACGACATTTATCCAAAAAGTGACCCTGACAAAAACATAGCGATGATTACCTAGCAAGTGGCGACATTTCATAATTATATGTACATTAGCTTGTCTAATACCAGGTTATGAAAAGTGCGTCTGGGTAGATAATTGTTTCGAAATTTTGGTTGTTTTGACTCTGTATTCCATAACGATTGGATTTGCAATGAAACAGGGGATATGGTGTTAAAATGGACTCATAGCTTTAATTTGAGAGTATTTGCATCCATATCGAGTGATCTCTGTAGGAATTGGCATTTTATATAGGCTACATAGTTTGCAAATAGACTACACTCTAGACCTGTGATATAGGTCTGATATCATCACAATTTACCCATGCTTCCATGCACTAGTGTGGTAAATGGCTACTGTATTGGACACTGCGCAGTAGATGTTGAAAGATGTTACTGAACTATTTTATTTAGGCCCAGTGTTCTCATGGGGCCTTGAGATAAAAAAAACCTCTTAATAACTCCTGTACTAATACATATACACTTTTTGTTTTTAAATTAAAATGTAGGTTTTCCTGTGTGAGGGCATATACCAAGGGGAAAATGGCAATGAATGTAACACGCAGTTCAAAAATGAATACACTGTGATACAATACAATATCTGACAACAGAACCTACTGGAGTCTGCAGCCACGAAAGAGAAGACGGCGAAAGAAAGCACCGAGTCAATGGCAAGCTGTTCCCCCTCGGCCGCGGTAGAACTCGGAGCTGTGGGCGGAGTTGGGTCAAAGGTAGACGCTCAGCTTCAGGATGCGGTGCGACTGAAAACCGAGGGGAACGCATGCTACCGCGAGAAGCGCATTCGCGCCGCCATCGGACGGTACCACCGCGCGCTGCTTGTACTCCGTGGACTGGACTCTGATGTCACAGCAGCGATCCAGGGCTTTGGCCCCCAGATGCCGACTACGACCCCCAAGCAAGAGGAGCTGTTGAGGAGTACGCAAGTGGATTGCTATAATAACCTAGCAGGTAGCTGATCTCTGCATCGAATGACACAAATTGTCTCACTGGCTGAGTTTCAATGTCTGAAATGATGCCTCAGTAAAAGGCTGGCATTTTGGATGATCATCAATCATATATTTCTCAATAACTATTGGATATTTGGAGCTCTAGCTTCAGTTTTAGTCTTTACATAGGTAAGGCATATGTATATTAAAAATGAAGGGCTTCTGAGGAACAGGCCCAACAGCCTAGTCCAGTTCCTGTGGAATGACACTGATGTGAAGCAACCTTACATAACTGTCCATTACCTAGACATGATGCAGCTACAGGGTCATTACCCCAAATCCATCACTGCAATATTGACTACAACCCAAAGAGGCAGTGGGTGGCATTTAAGTGTCATCTGATTGTATGAAAGGATACGTGTCACTTTGTGCAAGTCACTAGACTTAAAACATGGATGCATTCAGAAATTAGAGCACCTCAGAGCATTAGACGAGGGTAGGTTTGAGACAGGTGGCTGACTCGATCTGTGCTTCATAGACTTTAACAGAGTGTCTGTCTCACCCACTTAAACACTGATGCCATTTTTCAGAGAATCTATTTTTGTTTTCAGCGCATTTGGCGGCTTACGTAATACCACCCTCTGCTTCCTCTGTCTCAGCCTGTCTGCTCCAGCGGGAATGTGTTGACTATGCTCGGGTTCAAGAATACAGTCTGCGGGTGCTTCAGTGGCGAGCAGGAGACATTAAGGCGCTGTACAGGGCAGGAGTGGCCGCGCTGGAGCTGGGAGACGCACAGACTGCCCGACATTACCTCAGTCAGGCCAGCAGAGGGCAGCCTAACGGTAATTCACACATGTTTTTGGAACCCTCAAAAAACCTCCCACACCATTCAGTACAGTTGTGGTGTTAAACCCCTTTCTTTCTCCTTTCCTTTTTCAGATCCGAATGTGAGGCGGTACTTGCAGCGGGCAGAGGAAAGACTAAGTAGTGACTACCAGAGAGAAAAAGCATTATATAAGGGCATGTTTGCCAAACAGAAGGATGAAGCGGGGGAGGGAGGGGTAGACAGTGGGGTGACTCAGAAGTAAGTATGATGCAAGGAAGCTTCCCGGTCTGGCTGAAGTACCACGAATGCTAAAAAGGCGAATGTTAAAAAAAGCTCAAGGAGAGCATGAGATGGTGCAGAGGTCAGACAGAGCCTGGAGAAAAATCAGGACATACAGCATTGTCTTCTTGCTTATCCCAAGTGTGGTTTGTGAAGAACTTGTGATCTCAGCTTGTCTTTATTTGTTCATTTCTTGCATTTCACCGGTCTCTCCAGAAGCAGAGTTTAAATCTTTTGTTAAAACTGAATAAATATTTTTGAACTTACCGTTTTCCCCTTGCTTTTGTCCTATGCTGTATGCAATTAAGTTTTTGTTCAGGCATATGGGGTTGAAGCTTCCAGAGAGAAGGGATGCTCTTGCCTGTATGACCTTACACATCCGTTATTAATTTTGAAGTTACTTTTAATACTCTGATGGGATTTAAAAATTGTTTCCCAGATAATTTTTTTTAAACTGTTCAATTAGTATCTCTGAAAACAAAATTGGCACTAAATCACACTAAATAAAAAAATTTGCATTCAATACGAAATTTATTCTGAAATTTCCATAGTGAGAGTCATTATCTCCAAATGGAGAACACTTGGAACAGTTGTGAATCTTCCCGGGAGTGGTCAGCCTGCCAAAATTTCTGCACGGGCGCAGCAACAACTTATCCAGGAAGCAACAAAAGATCCCAGAAAAACATCCAAAGCGTTCGGTTGCTGCTAAAGATGGGGCAATCAGTTAAGTTCAAGGGGGCAATTACTTTTCACATGGTTGATATGTGTGTTTGATAACATTTTAAAATTAAATAAATAAAATAATATAAACGTGTTTTTTGTTTAATCAGGTTCCCTTTGTTAAATATTACATTGTTTCTTAAGATTTTAAACCATTCAGCGTGACAATTATGCAATAATAAGAGGAAATTAGGAAAGGGACAAATACTTTTTCACTGTACAGTATTGGTGCAAATTATGAAAACACTGCATTTATAAACAGTTTGATGATTAATGCAACAGTTTCTCTTTTTGGCATAATAAAAGTAATATGTAATAAATGTAATATCAATACAAAACAAAAATGAAGAAATAATTAGTATTTGTGTTAAACAAGTAATAATTACACCTTCCTAAATTTATTAGTTTATACCTACAAAATTAAGCAGTCTTTTTTGATGATTTTATAATAATCTTGAGCATGTCCTTGTCCAGTATTTTTCTACATAAAATTATAATATTCAAGCAAAGAAAACAGTTTTTTTGGCCTGTATACTTTATTTTAAATTACTGATGGTGAGATAATATCTATGTCAATGGTCAAGAAGATAACGGTTTCGCATACATTTTTACAGATGAAAGGGACTTCTTTATGCAGCGTTTCCATAATTTGTGCCAGTACTGTGTGTTTGCGTGTGATATATATATATATATACACACACACACACACAGTATTTTACCTGGATAATGCATATTTAACAATGCTCTACATATTATGCTAGATGTGGTATGATAACATTTGTCATTGCCAAAGTGACTTTCACAGAGATCATTCTTTGACACCTAGTGCATTAAAATTCCTGATGTTCTCTGATGTTCTTGAAGAACCTGATGTTCTCGTTATATATTGTTATATAACAGCTTTAAAAATTACATAACAATTTTGAGACGTTTATTGTTACTGTAAGCCATTTCAAATCATAACGACACAGAGAATCTTTCGATGTAGAAACTTCCATAGCTTTTAATTTTATTTCAGAAACAACAGCCCTGAATCAAATATCTTTTTGTTTCTCATTGTTACATCTTATTCACTTATTCACTTATCTCAAAATAGATTCATTATTCAATGTCTGTATCTAGTGGATAAATTAACAGTAAAGATACAGAAAGGCTCACAGATACATCCCAACTGAGACACAAATGCGCACATACACACCCAACCATAATTTGCAGAAGATCACATGCAGAAGCACACACAATGCCAAAGTATTAACAAAAAAAAAAACACTAAAGATTCCACTAGAAACTTAATTGGTTATCTCCAGGCTGCAACAAAATGTACCAACACTGAATAGGTATAGTTAACAAAAATCTTTAAAGAGTGAAATACTACTGACATGCAATATCTGAAATGCTTTATATTTGTGCTCAAGCTTGTTTGAGGCACAACCTCATTTTCTCAAACTCTGGGTTTTAAAACTGAAAGGCTTCACCGAGCCAAAGACCCTTCTCCCAAGATCTCGGAACGAGCGAGAGCGTGTCATACGTGCCGGGGGAGGAGGAGGAGAGAGGGATGGGGAAGAGAGAGGGGAAAGGGAGAGACAACTACCTTCTGGACTCTGAGAACGGGAGAGGTGGAACAGGCTGGCAGTGGAGGAAAGGCGCTCATCCTCGCCCCCGCCGCCGAAAGCTCTCGCCCGCTCCAGGCTGAGGCCTTGTGAAGTGTACTCCATCCCCGACCGGGCAATCTCCAGGGAGGACACCCACTGCTGTCGCCTTTCCTTGGAGCTCTGCTTGTGGAACCGACGGTCCAACACTCCCTGGGACTCACTGCGAAACAGCCCCCCTGCTGGGCGCACACCAGAATTTCGACTGCTCCAACCTCTCCCCTTGTGTTTCGAGGGGTTCTCTTGCTCCCCCTCCTCCTCAGTCTTCCCTTTTTTCACACTGCTGCACGATTTTTCTGATGACGTGTTCTGCCTCCCGCCATCTCTCTTGCTGCCCACCCCCCTCTCCTTCTCTTTCCCCCCAAACAACCCCTCTAGCCTCTTCCGAAAACTTGTTCCTCTTTTTGCGGTGCCGCTGAGATCTCCCTCCGCCTCCTCCTCCCACCTGTTACAGCTCTCCCTTCCGGCAAAGCTGCTTACTGTCGAGGCCCTAACAAGCTCCCTGGAGGCATGCTTGCCCTGATATAATCGTTCGCCTTCTGCTCTCCTCCATCCCCTCCCCCCCGACTCCCAACCTGCGCCCGACTCCTGTCTGAGTGACCCTCCCCTCGGCCGCCAGTCTCCCTCCAGGGGGGACCGGTGCACACGGAAGCGGGGAAGGGAGGTCTGGGAGGGAGAGTCGCGATGGAAGACGGAGAGCGGCGCCGGCAGGAAGGGAGAGCGTGACTGCGACAGGGACGGGGAGTGGGCGGCGGGACGAGCCGAGTGCGCGGAGAGCTGGGAATCGGCGGGGGAGCCAGGCGGAGACGGCGTTTGGAGGTGAGAAAGAGGATGGGGGAGAGGATGAGCCAGAGCAGAGGGGTGGCAGTCAAAGTGAGCCGTGGGCGTGGATTGTCTGGCCGCGTGGACCGCCTGGCCGTGAGCGCTGGGTGTGGAGAGGCCATCTGAGAAGGAGGAAGGGCAGTGCGGGGGTAGGTGGAGGTCCAGCTCTGAGTGCGGGTAAATTGTTGAGTGGCTCTGGAGCGAGGCACTTGAGTGGCAGGCGGACTGATCAGACTCTGGTAGCTGGGAGTGGGAGTAGGGGGAGGGGCTAGTAGCTGGCGTCCCATCTGGAAAAGCCTCACCCCTCTCTGCCTCAGTCCTGAAGCAGTCTTCATCCAGCTCCACCCCTTCCTCCAGAAGCCCCACAACCACCGACCGAGGGAGCCCTGAAACTCGAGATATCTCGCAGACCCTGGCCGAATTCTCGCTAATCTTGGGAGAACCTTCACAGAGCTTGGCCGGATTTTCCTCCAGCTCTTGTGAAATGCCGCTCCAGTCCATGGACCGGGAGAAGCCCTGCGGACTGAATCCCGTCCCCTTTATCTCCAGTGACCCACGGTGACTGACCGTCTGCAGGCAGGTAGAGATCCTTTTTCTGCCTCTCCAAGTTGACGATGTGGAGGTAGTGGAAGAAGTGGGGGGAGGGGTACGGGCAAGGGTCTCATTTCCCAGGTAGCCGTATGAGCCCATCACTTCCTTCACATTTTTTGAGTCCAAACTTAAATTTGAGTTCAAATTTGGATTCAAATTCAAATTCAAATTTAATTGAAAACTTAAATTCAAATTTTCACCATTCAAGGATGATAGGTTTCCCAAATTTATGGAATTCCTGCAACTGCCACCCCCCTTTCCATTGCCACTTGCACCGATGCTCCCAGAGTTTCCAAAGAAAGATTTGCGCTGGGTCACAGTCATGGTTGAGGATGTACTGTGGCTATCGAAAGAAGTCAGTGACTGGCTTGACCCACGTGCAGGACCAGAGCTCCACTTCCGAGAACCAGGTCTGGAACTCAAGTCTGTGGTGGCCCTGGAATGGTACTGGAGAACCAGCTTTGAAATGTACTGATCCAGCTGAGAAAGGTGTGATGGGGCCTGCTGTCGGGTCAGCACAGAGTCCTCAGTTTTCGGCTCGTCGTGCCGATTCGCCTCTGAGGTGGGGGGTAGGTTAGGGTTAGCGTTGGGAGGCGTCGGGTCTTGAGGCGAGGTGAACAGAGGGCTTTGGAGTGCCACAGCATGAAGCGGACTGGGGTAGGGGTACACCTCTTTTGTCTTGCGGGACACCAAGTCTGAGCAGAATTTTGGGTCCAGCTGAAGTCGAGGCTGGTTTGATGCATTAGGATAGAATGACGCCAGCTGTGACTGACCTAGACCAGAGCAAAGGTCAGACAAGAATAGGAGGCCACTGACTTCAAGGTCCCCTGTAAAAGGAAATAAAAGGTTGATTTATAAAGCTCAGGGTAGCTGACCAAAAGAAACCTCCACAAAAGGATGTGCGTGCACGTGCACCAACATCTATCGCTCACAATGTCTGTATTTGTACATTTCAGAAAATACTTAATACTTCAATGTGTCTAGCAAAATGGTTTTAGAAATGCAGCTGTGTCCCCTTACATATCATGGCTTGAAGGAGTAGTTTAGCATTTTTATCATAAATGATTTATGACTATTATACCAATGATATACAGGGAGTGTTGGAGTTTGTTGTGAGATATTTTCTGGCTTTTTGGATTACGATAAATGTTCTTTATCTTCTATCATTCATTTTGATTACAGTGGCTAATGATAAATGATTCAATTAGCGGCATCACTAAATAATCAAAAAAGGGAATATGCATGAAAAACATTGGAATAAAAATCAGGTGTTTAAAACATCCTGAACTACTTTTTTTAATGTACAAAAAAAAACCAAAGAACTAGAAATTTGGCACAGTTTAAGGTTTGGATAAATACTACCTATAGAACAGAATACACACATAGTGCACATCTTCACACAGTCTGATTGACGTACCACAATTCGATGATTGTTTAACAACAGGTTTGTGAAGAAACTATAGTGACCTTGGGTGCTGGAAGGAGGGAAGAAATCAGGAATTTCTATGGGCCCTTATAATAACTAAAATTCAAAGCAGTGATGAATAGCAACATAAAAAGAAATGTGTCCGTTTGGTTTTTATTGGTTTTGGCAGCAGCAGCATAGGTTTGAAGGGGTTATTAATAACTCTTTCAGGAGCTGAAGGTGAAGCAAGCATGTCCCATTATTTTTAAAGCATTTGAGCCACCATCTTGGCATAGCTGTATTTTCCAGTGATCCTGGCGCAGTTCCAGCACCTAGTGCAGCACATACGGAGTTTCACATCACCTGAGATTTGTACTATAGCCTACCTCTCTATCTATCCAAACCTCTGATTAATTTTGAGGCAAGGTTCAGTAACGCAATGCACCATTGACAACCAAAGACTGAATGCACGCTGCTTTTGTTTTTTTTTTGCTGTCAGTGTTTATCTTACTATCTGAAATATCTTTGGGTTGTTAGAAGGGCTTTGTTGCCTAGCAGCAACCTGTTCAGATGATCATCCCTCTGAGGAGCTGTGGAGAGCTGTGGAGGCTTGATCTTGGTGGAGCAGCCACGAGCAGACCCAGGACAACCGGCAAACATGTCTGCTGCGTGGCATTTTGCGTTTCAAAACCGCATGGAGATTGACAGTACAGGTCTACCCTTTAAAGATCATATAAAATTCAACTATAGAGTGGTGAGACACAAAATTGTATGTGACTGCAGTCAATGACCTCTATGGAAAAAGGAAGTCTCTACTTGTCAAGAAACTCCTGCTTAGTTCGATCAGATACTGAATTACTGTGCGCGCAGGAGCCTTCCTGACCTAGCCTGACATAGTTAGAACAGACAGCCACCTGAGACATGCCCATAAGAAGCCCCTTATTTTGCTCAAATGTGCCACTGGCAAAATATGAGAGGACAGCTGGAACCCTTAGGTAACAAAAAAGGGCATGGTGCACATTTCAGTATCAAGTGACAGCTCTCCAAGTCCACTTAGGCTCAGCTTTTTAATGCCTCTGGTCAGTGCCACATTTACATATTACAGTAGATAGAGAGTTTATTTATAGATCTTGGCCAACTGCCCTCATCTGTGACATTATCGGTTCATTGTCTCTAAATGTGTTCCATCGCTAAAAGACGCACAAGAGTTTATTCATGCTTTTGTGTATTCAAGGTGAGACTATTATATACAGTCCTGAATAGAAAAAATGTGTTTATCATTTATAAAATAGGGTTTGGGCCCTCATTTATCTTTAGCACCCAAACAGAACACCAAAATGTAAATGCTCACTCAAATGTCAAAACAAACGATGAAACTTTTATTTCCAGTGCTCCCAAGCTTTGAAATGACCTTCCCCAATTTCACATTACACATTTTAAAATAAATACCTAACCTGAAGACAACACATTAGGGAACATACATACATTTTGCTCTGCAAATCATGCACTCTACTGATATTAAAAATAAAAATGTTGTGTTGTATTAAGGTATGCCATTAGAGCTTTGAATAAACTGCTTATTCATAGACTTGGTGAGCATCATTCATCCAGTCAAAAAAATGCCGGGCAATTTTCTCTAATGTGCTGCTTGAGTTCTCTTTTCTGCTTCCCTGCAATTTCCAGGAGTTTCAAAAATGCCTTTCAAGAAAGGGGAATAATTTTCCAAAATAACTTTTTACCAAAGTCTCAATTTTTTTTTTTTTCATTCACTGCGGAAAATGTCCATGGCAAAGTGCTTTGTGACAGCCTGTTTCTAAATGGCCCTATACATTTGGTTGATTTTGAATGCAGACAGGATTTCAAATTCGGAATTACGGAATTATTAGACGCTTTTCACTTGAAAATGACATCACAAACAGCATTACAGTTCTTACAGAATTACTGTAAGATCTGTTAATTTCAGCTGGAATTTAACATTTTGAATAGTCATAGACTTGCTTGGGAGTGTAATGTAAAGGATATATCCATATTTAGATGAACTGTACAGGAATTATTAACATTTCAAAATATATCTGTTCAAATCTGTTAAAAAGTGTTTTTTTTTTTAAAAAAGGAACATGACTTGCCAGTGATTTGCCATTACCACATGCATGCCTCTCAGATCTAATGGAATTCCAAAGATATTAATTAAATGACCATTAATATTTACTCACGTTGTTTCAGGTAAGCTCATCCATTCATAAAGCAAAAAACTTGATATTACTTAGCTGCAACAACATTGATCCTCACCTGTAGAGACTGGCCTCCTCTCTCCCTTCTCTTCCGTTGCACCCTGGGTTGGCTGCTGCCTGCATTCCCGCCAGTGGGAGGCGCTGTGATCTGCGGAGTGAGGCCGGCAGTCCACGGGCCCCCAGCTGCTCCTGACCCCAGCAGCCCCCCCGAGTGCCCCTGGAACCCCCTCGCTGCAAACGGAGCAGCAGGAGTCAGACAGGGAGCTCCCGCTGACTGAGTAGAAGCCTGCGAGATGAAAAAGGGAGGGAAGGGAGAAACGGAGACGGGGAGGACGGGGGAGAAAGGGACACAAAAGGAAAGGGCGAGAGACAAAGAGAGAGTGAGCAAGGGAAGGAGCGGGAAGAGAGAGGGAAGAGTTAATGTTTACAGAAGGTTTTTTTTTCGCAGTGCAGCCCTTGTCAGGGTGAAGCATGCGTCAGCTGGAATGCAGGCCTGGCAGTGTGTGGGAGCCTGTCGCCAGGCACCCGGGTTCTGAGCGCGCTGGAAGAACGCCGCGGCCCCGGAGGGCGCGCCAGACGGCACGGCGCGATCCCGGCGCCTGCCCCCCCGAAACGCGTACCTGAACTGGGCCTCGAATCGCAGTCCAGCTGGGCGGCGCCGGAGAGGTCCGGGGTAGGGGGGGACAGCGGGTCCGAAGGAATGTCCCAGGACAAAGTGGACCAGCGTGAGTCAACACCGTCCCCAAAACTGCTGAAGCACGTCAGCCCCGAATCAGAGACAGACTGGACCTGAAGACAGACCACAGATAAACTCACATTAGTTTTTTTTTTGTGATTTATTGATCAAACTCTTGGTGACTCAAAATGCAACACATAAGAAATACAAGTGAATATAAACAGACCCAATTATCCTATAATTCTGCGATTCCAACAAACAACACCCACGTCCACCCCACCCCCCACCACTCCCCACCACCCCCCGCCCCCATTCCCTCAATCAACAGGACGCCAAACCAATTCTTTTCAGGTCAGATCAGTCTTCAATTTTGGCAAGTGCTGAGAGACAATGCAGGTGATTCATGCTGATTTAATGAAAGGGTAGGGGTCTTAAAAACAGAAAAGGGGAAAACAGATGAAACACAAAGGACCAGGAGAAACGGGGAGGGAAAAAAGAAAAGAGGACTTTGACCAGGCTTATCTATGCTCCACCTGTTTGCCTTCCTTCTTTCTCCCTCTCTTTCTCTGACAGATGGAAGATGCGGAGAGTGGGGGGTGGAGAGAAAGAAAGACAGAGAGAGGGAGAGAGAGCGGGGGAGGGGGCTGCCTAGTTAGAGCCACTGCAGGGAGAACACAAGTCAAAGACCCACTACTCCAGAAAATAACTACCGCCTCCTCTTCATAGCAACCTCTCTTTCTCCTTCACTTCGCCCACACAGCACATCGCCAGGAGAGAAGCACTGAGCTCACATTGAAGTGAACGCCCAAATGCATGCACACAATCCTGCAAGCTCACAACGCCTGCCCAGATACACACAAACCCAAACACACACCCCACACACGCATATATGCACCCTAACGCAAGAATGCAAACCTGCTAAAAACCTAATCACACACACACACTCGCACACATACACACACACACACATCCACACAATCGCCATGCCTGCACACATACACACGTTACTGAACGTACTCGCTTTAAGAATATGAATTGCAATGAAAATCGTTACATCTCTGGTGCCAAATCCATTCACATTTTCTATGTGCTCCTTGTCTTTTGCACTTCAGTGTATTCCTATTTGATCTTTTCTCATCACCCTTGCCAACATAATGTTGCATGAAAATGGGATTATAGCTACATGTCGGTGTTAGGAGTGCAGTGAAAACTGAATGCTAACAGACGCCCCAGTTGAATTTGAGGGAGGCAAATGCTACTCGGCAAATACAAAATGGCCAAACACAACATATCACCCTGCATTAAAATATCTACCAATCAGGTGACTAAATGATAATAATGATAAGTGGATCCTTGGGGTTGTCTTTACCTAAGAACTCTATTGAACACTGAATAGATCCAAAAGAGCACTCCTAAGGAACTGTAATATGTACCTATAACTCCTTGATAAAACGTGCAAGAAATTAGCTATACGAATATGGGGAAAGCTGCAAGGACATGTGGGGTTAGAACCAGATTGGGAAACTGTGTGGTCAAATTTAAATGAGGCCACTAAAAACTGTTCATACCAGCTCATCCAGTTTAAATTGATTCATTCACATCCAGTTTAATTAAATTTATTTATTAATTATAATTTCTGTCGAGGACAAGTTCCAGGCACGATGTGGTACGTTTTATGGAGTGTCCATTAATTAAGGGCATTTAGTCCATGCCAGCTAAGATATTTCTGAGTTATTGGGAGGGCAGTTTAAACCAGATCTATTACTTTTGACTGCCTTCAAAGCTGTTAAAAACTATTGTTCAACACTAGATCGATCCTGACCTCCCTTTAAATCGATTTTAAACAGCTATAAATTCACTTGCACAATTATAGAATAAACAACAGTGGAATAATTTTTTTTTTTTAAACAACGCCGTAAAAAATACAGGCATGGGCACGGATTGCATCATCTGCTCAAAGAATCTTCTGATTTATCACAATGAACAAATATCTCTGTTAGCACAACGTAATTATTTTATTTACTATTTTCAGGAATATGAGAAGCTAAAAGTTTAGGCAGGTAGCTACCATATTTGTGTGAAATGTTTCACATCGTGAACGTGCAGGGAAACAAGTCACAAGCTTTCTAAGTCCAGTTAGTGTTTACGGACTTCTGTAGTCCTGTTTGCATTGTGTGACGTACATTGCTGCGAATAGAGGGGGTGCCAGGGTGTGAGGTCGAGTGTGTGAATGTTTTTGTGTTTGCTTAGCAAATAAAACCTGCAGATCACAAAAATGATAAGGATAATTATAATAACTTATACAAACAGCTGCTGAAAGGAGTGTCTTGAACTATAGGTTTTCATGCTATTATCAGTTAACATATTAACTGGTGAGGTGGCACTGGTTAGTATTCATCTCCTGAAAAGAGAAGAACATAGCGCCATCAGCTTAATACCCATGTTATATCATGAATTAAACATCATTTGGTCCCAGCTGAAATGACTGCAATTGAGTCATCTATCTCAAGTGTAAGGGTCGGGTTTTCTTAATCATAAAAAGCTCTATATTTGGAGGTCTCAGTAACGCACCACTAAGCTCCCAGGCTTGAAATCACCCTTGGGATTGCAGGGACAACTGAACAGTGATTCAGTTATCATTCGATACGTTTCATTGTACTAAATATTGCAGATTTAGGCATGATTTATAGTAATTATTTGCACTAGGATTAATAATGTTTGTATTAATGCACACTGATATTTTCATCATCATCTTAAAAAAAGATAATACTAAATTAAATATATTATTCATACACAGCTAAAGATATTTGGACTAGACCAAATCATAGTGCTTTTGTTGTGGTTTGTATGTGACAGATGAGTCAGTACTTTGGGTTGGATTTAGGTTCCAGGATTAAATGCTAAATCTCCACCATAAGCAGTAACCACCAAACGATCACACTACATACAGCACACAAATGCAAACCTTTCATGCAAAGCATGGATATACACTAATCTCTTAAGTAGAATAGATCAAAGCCACATACTGTCGGTAATTAATTGCAGGTAATTCATTTCCAACACCTTTCCCGTGTGTTTGGTTCCTATTTAAGGGTGCTGCTTAGAAGTGTAGAAGGAAATGTGCCCATGTTAATGGAATGCCAGAGATCTGTATAATCAATCAATTAATTAATTTAAAAAGGAGACCGGACAGATCCACCCTCCTTTGGTTTTTTTATTTTGCTTTATTCAAACAGGAAGAAAGCAGAGAGAGAGAGTAACCGATAGAGAAGGGGATTTGACTTCTATTTTCAAGTGTGTTAAAGAAAAAATATCAGGTGCATAATGCCTGTTTGAAGTAGCAGCAGCCATAAGCTTATGGCTTAGCCGAACCTCACAAGTGAACTCTCCACGGAGTGCAAAGGTCTTTGAAACCCTTTGATGAAAGGTGATATTTTAATGACTATCATTATCCCACAAACCTCCGTCCCCACAGCCCACATCATTTTAATATCAAACAGTTAAGCACCGACACACAGATTCGGGCATTTTGTTACACTGACTACGAGTCACAAGCGCACCAGAGGCAAGATGGAATAAAAGTGACAGCTAAAGGAAGATATACGCACAGAGGTCTACGGAACACCGGGACGAAGAGATGGATGGACTACCTATCTTCCCTCAGCTGTCACATTTATTTGGCTTACGTAGCCTAAATGCTAATCTCCCTGGAATAAGAGTCATTTAGTGCAATATCTGCCCCTAGCTTTCACCCCTCTGTCAGGTTTTACATTGACACACACGCTCGCTAACACATGTAGGTGGAGGAACGGCAGGTTTACCATTAAAATAATACTGGAAAACAAATGACTCATTCTGACTGCAAAGGCCAGCTGCTCCGCTCAGAATGGGCTGAGGGAAAACACGCTTTAAAAGAATGCGTTGTTAGACTATACCGAGTTTCTTGTGGCTGAATTATTGCATTTACCCTGACAACTTAATCATTTTTGCATTTTATGAAATCCACCAACAGAAGCAATCAGTCTTTGCAAATTAAATTCTTGCAATACAAATGACTTTTGGTTAAAAATGCATTTTAATTATGCAATACAGACAATTAAAGTAAATCAATCAAATGCATTTTCCCCATCAAATATATTGTAAATATTACATGAATGGAGGTAGTTACAAATAAATTTGCAGTATTGTAATGCTGGTGAAATTGATCACGGACTAATATAAATCATAGATCCAGACACTGAATCACAAAAATAATCTCCTGAATGCTAGACAGGTCATATGGCATAAAACGAAGGTTTCTGACTGAAGACGATGTCGTAGATGCCAAACTGTCAGTCTACCCTGGTCACGAAGCACACTTAACATAAAGCTCTGAGCACACCAGCCCTCCTTATTAACCGAGTCGGTCACCACTGAAGTTAGCCGGGCTACCCTTTCACAGAGCACGTAGTACCTCACTGCACCAAATTCCAACTGTCAAATGCCGTGCAGACTGTTAACTAACCCAAGAAAATACTCCCTCAGGACACTGCCACTGGAGCGCTCTCGAGAGGGCAGCAGCGGAGGTGACATCATTGGCGCACGGACACGACTTTTCCGTCCGTCGTGTGATGGGAAAGCACGGTAATTGCCATGACGTCGGCAGAAAGGTGGCTCAGCAGTTACACAACGCCTCACAGTGTGAGGATTAATGTTCTCTGCTGTTCACATGTCTCTCAGATACAAACAGAAGCACATCTTTATCTGGGACTCCTTTCTCTTCCCTTCTCAATATCAATGTGCTCTATGCTGTTTGGTTGTTGACTCAGAATATCAAGTTTCCACCGGTTTGGCTGCTCTTAACTTAAGCATATTCGCCTATACAACTTGAAGGCCATTTCAGTAATGAATGATTAGAAATTTGCACCCACCAAAGCCTCAAAAGTAGTTTTTTCTTAATAAATTTAGAAAAAGTAAGTCACAGAAGTAATCATTTCACCTCTTCCAGATATGTATTTAGACAAAAGTAGTGCTCACATCATTCAGCTTCCAAGTACGACCTGAAACGTCTTACAAGGCTACATTCAGAAACCGATTTGTATTGCTTTATGAGGACTCCAGGCAGCCCCTGTTTTGTGGGAACTTGACATGCATTTGTTGCACTGCCTGTCTGGCTTGAATGGAGCAATTAATTTTGCAACAGAAAGCGGTGTTGGACAACTGTGCCCGCAATTAACATGGTTTATAGGCCCCTCTCTCTTTGCCACTTCCAACTGGAGAGTGATAAAAAGGAAAGACATTTTGATCCTGTAAAGCAGGAGATTAGTCACACACTTGAAGCTCAAAGACGCAGGTGGAATGCATGGCGTATACACAACATGGCCACCGGGCAGACTGGGGCGGTGGGCTTGTGCCTTTGGTTTCACAGAAACACTACACTGGGTCATATCCCGAAGCATTCTCTCAATTTCAAGCAGAACAAAGCTCAGTGACCAGCACATTAACAGGTAGACCGACATTCTCAGTGTTGATCAGGGATCATTGGGGATCCAGAGAATATGAGAACATAGGGGTTGTTTTCAACACAACCCTTATCCATTTTGGCCAAGACAAGTCATTGTGTTGTTCAAGCCTTTGATCCTTTGATCACTCATCATTAGGCCTGACCGACAGCAAACAGTGACCTCATTCATCGCTTTTCTCAAGGATGTGGAGATCTCAAGGAAACTGCAGCACTGCTGCTCTCCAAAAAAGGCTTTCCAAGTCCTTCTCTGAGCAGTGTTGATGAAAGGTACACAACTAGTTCCTCCATAGCACAACCTGTGTTCAGCGCTTACCGCTGTCAATGTTCTTCAATTTGAGTCACAAATCACATTACACATCCCAATCCCCAGTGCTAAAAATTTGCCCTCTTCACATTAATCACACCCTCTGAACTGCGAAATGTGTGCCATTCAAACAAAATCATAATAAATGGCATGGTTACATGCACAACAGCAATTACGATATTGCAGCGGGGACATGATTGGGAAGGTCAGATATATATGGCTGTATATAGCCAACTGCTTGAGCCATGCGTGTGCCATAGTGTCCGATATTTAAAGTCTATAGAAATGTGAAAATATATAGTTAAAATATATGTAGGCATACTGTATACAGGTCATTGTTTCAATCACATCATCACCACATTGGATTAAATCAACCGTGAAAAGATATTAGCATGTGCTCTATTTAAAGATACAGGGAAAACCTGGGGATTCAGGAGCCTTGCCTGCTTCAGTACAACGTGTCCAGATAGCGGGCTGCTGATAACACCGAACAGTCAAATCCAGAACCGTGTGACAAAATAACATTGACTGACCTTGTCTGAGCGAACATTCCGTTGTGTGTGTGTGTGTGTGTGTGTGTGTGGAACAAGGTATCAGTGGAAGAAAATGTATTAACATGCTGGACGATATACTAATATGTTAGACAGCGTAAATCATAATCCTACGACGGACTGGAAACATCAATTTGTATGTAAGGCTAAGTAGCCTAGGTGTGGAATTCGTATCAGACCTGCGTGATTATTTAGAGCCAAACATCATTAAAACGGAATTAAATTCACACTGTAACATAGCTCGATAGGTTCAACGTGTAGCCTACTTAGCACAGTGGCATAGGTACCCAAACCATCCCCACTGACCTGTTGCCTACGGGACCTTGCAGTGCCGTCGGCGGAAATCCACTCACTGCTTCCCCGCTGTCGTTCTGTACCGTCTCTTCGACCCAACGCCCCCTCAACCATTTCCAGGTGTCGGAACCTCAGTAGGTCCAATTCCAGTATTCCAGCCAGACTTGCTTTCAGACGCTCTCCAAAACGAACCCGTTCGCTTCCGGACCAAAGCGAGTTCATACAACCACGACGACCAGCCATTATTAAGCAATACTCGAGTGTCGGCACACACTACTGTCCGAATAACGGGAAAACACAGAAAATTAATCTGATAGTCTACAGCATCAATCAATGCAGAACACGTTGTCCCTTGGCCATGGCCATGTCGAATATGTAGACAGCTTCATAAATATAGCCAGGATACATTTCTGTCTCATTACCGCAAAAGATTCGGTCGTGGAATTAGAACCACGAGCTAGAGCTAGCTAACTTTATAACAAGCTAATCAGAGGATTTATTTTAACAGGAAATTAGTAATCAGTCTTAATCTTTACTGCATCTAGTTTCTTCAGCCTCATCCCATCGTTCTCAGTCGATACTTGCACATTCAATAATAATTACGGCAAGGCTTTAATTCCCCTTTGGAGCCAGCTCTCAGATTGCCTGCTCTCTGTGAGATCTGTCAGTCCTAGTAACAAAGCAGGCGACAACGTTACACATTTTGGAAAAAAAGTGTTCATGGGAGGGGCAGTAATTCCAGCCCACTTTCGTTATTGGCCAGGAAAGTTTTCGAAAAAAAACGCATTGCACATCGAATCGTAGGCACAAACTTAAGAAATTCGATAACAAAATGAATGGTAAGTAGGTATGAACATGTAGCCTAAGGGGAAAAATTGGATTTGAACACACCACACACAAGCAGAATCCTATGCCCTCCCAACATTCCTTCCTCAAATTAATTACTGAGCTCAGTCATCACAACTTGGATGGTTCCGTTATCCGCGCCATTAGTCATTTACATTATTATTGCAACGATAATGTCACAATTGTCGTCATTTCAGCGTGATTTCTGTGACACTGTTTCACTAAGTGAAGCAAGACAGCAGATAACGTTATATATTTAACAGCAGCCAACACAGAGCAGTCTATCAGAATCAAAATAACTGGGATCATCTACATTTTTCTTAATTCGTATTTATATGAGCCTAGCTAATAGCTGGCTATAGGCCAATTTAATTAAGATTAAAGCTCGAATGGTCCAACCGCGCAAAATTCCCCAAATTGTAGATTTGCAATAGACAGACTAAATAATACGCCATCAACGATCAAGACTGAGCGTTTAGGCCCATTACATTCATGACTGATCGACAACGTTGAGCTCGTTCCATATCTTACAGGCAATTGGCCAATGACATTCTCCTGATGAATAAAAAATGGTTTGGACTATAATCAGACCATCTGTTGTTGTTGCATTACATGAATACACAATGTGCTTGATCAATAAATTATTCAAATGTTTTATTAATATATCTCCTATTTACAGAACTGCGTAAGATAAAGCCTAGGCTATACAATACAGCATTAACCCCTGCTACATCGACCAATCTGTTTTTTAACAATGGATTTCACGATTATGGTTATCTGCGGGGAGAAACTTCATACCGTCACTGCAGCAACCACATAGCAGTCAAACAAAAAACATCGAACTGCTTCTATCTAGCGGTGAAGTATAGGTACTGTCGTAAAAAAAATATATATATCAAGCATTACAATTGCCATATTGAACCACTAGGTAGCGCTCTATAACAACAGAAATACATGGCCTCCCCTTCCCGATTCAGTGTTCGCTGTAACTAGCTCTGTTCTGCCAAACAATTTTAGGAAGAAGAGTCAGTCAGATGAAATCATAGGAAGGCTACTGTTTCTGCCACTTAGTCAAGGCTTTCAGCATTCGAAATAAAAATGTATTGTGCTCTTTCTAACAATAGAAACGAAGACAAACACTGAAATTCGCAGAAATGAGCCGAACAACACAATGAAATATATGGATGACCAAAACCGTCTATTTAAGACCTGCCACCTAACACTTGTTCATAAGTCAGCCTTATTCATCAGAGAATTATAGGCCTATGTTTTGGCTCAGGTAATTCAGCTGAATCTACACCAGCACAAAACGTGGATGAATAGTGTGTTCTTCTTATTCTTGAATGGGGGATAGAAAATTTGGAGAAATTTTTACATGGCAAAATGTCCAGTGTTAATTCAACTCTGACAATGTTGATGCAACTCTTAACAGATTACATTTGTTGTTACTCTGGAATGTGGGACCATTTGGTATTTGTTCATTGTTGAACTAACACTGTTAGAGTTAATAATGGACATTTTACTGTTAATCACTGGATATTCTGTCTCAACTGAATGCTCTCAAATGCTTTCTCAGAAACTGATTTCAGCAAGGTACTGTAATATTTACAAGTGAAGTGTACTGTAAAGGGAAACTAGTTATAGACATGTGACATGCCATGGGGGAAAACACTGGTTTTCATGACAAAGCTCATAGCTTAAAATAAGCTTAAAATAGGTTATATTAAAATGAACAATATCTCGTTCCCTTTAGTATTGCTTTGGCAAGTGTTTCAATATTTTTTGCATATCTCAAATTTTTCAGCGATTACCTGTTATTCAGATGAATTAACTCACAGAAAATATACATGTGTAATGATTTGGAGTACAATTAGCAACACAGCACATATATAGAGATACAATGTGACCTCATTTTAGACATTCGCTGCTTTAGACAAAAACACGTACCTCTAATTGTCGTCGGTTTGTTGCTTTTTTTTTTTTTTTTTTTACAACAACAACAACAACAACAACAACAACTTAATTTAGAGTAAAGGTAAAAGCTAGGGGGCCGCTGTGTTTTGAAGGATGTGCTAACTAGTACATGTGAAGTTGGCATGACGAAGCGTTGACCATGAATTAGCGTTGCATGGCCATCCATCTGTCAGGGCTGAGGAGGATCGGTTTTGCAAGTTAGCGACTTTCTGTCCCTCCGACAGGCAACTCCCTCCACCCGCCCCCTACCACTCGCAAGTATAAATCTCTGTGCCGCGAGACGCAGAGTGGGGCTTGTGCAAACTTCCACCCAAGGGGACGACCAGTCAGCCTGGGCGAGACCGCCGCGACGCTAACCGCGCAGTCAGTCGCACCGACCATCGGACACCCCGTCGCACAGAAACATGCCTCCCTTCGAGAAATCACAGGAACTGAAACCCTTCAAGCAGAGAAAGTGCCTGGGTAGGCGTATATGTTCTGTCTGAGTCCCATTAGAATGAATGATAATTTTAAAAATTTAAATTAAATTTTAGAGATATGGACCGTTTTTATTCACTATCCGTGTCAAATGTCATTGTAATTATGCCTATCTTGCTTTTTTGCAATTATTTAATTCATTTTTCACCCATAACTATAATTTAAGATACTGGCTGAGTCTAATTGGTTTCTTTTGCAATTCTAGCAACCAGAAAGAATGAAGTCTGCAGCATTCGCTCAAAATTCCCCAACAAAATACCGGTCAGTCATTTTTGCATACACTAATCATGCACATTTACACCTGTTTGAGCTTTCCATTTGTTTTCCAGCTCATTTCCCACAGTCTGGTTTTATGCTTTTAGGCCTATAGATGTGACAAATCAGTGTCTGAACTGGTGTCCACATTAATGACATATACTGACTCTAGTGTAAAGACAGTTGACCAGATGAGCAGATGAGTACTGTCAGAATATGATTAGAACAACAAATATGGACAGTAAACCAAATGTAAACGCAAAGTATAATATAGCCTTGTAAAAAAGATTTGACCTACAAATGAACCATTATCTGTTTGAACTGCAGTGTCTTTTTGAGAGAAAAAAATATTGACAATCACAATTGTGTGGTGAATGTTCAGGTTATTGTGGAGCGATACATTCGAGAGAAACACCTTCCTCTGCTAGACAAGACCAAGTTCCTTGTCCCCTTTGAGCTCACCATGGGACAGTTCCTCGCTCTGCTCAGGTGAGTTCACCACTCGGACCGTGTCAGTGTTCTGTGTGAGTGCGTGCCTGTATGAGCCCCTCCACCGTGAAGCTTCCTGCCTCCCCTGTGTTGGTGTTTGTGAGTGTGTGTTTACACCTGCCTGTTTGGCTGTAAGTCAGTTTGTCACTTTTTTTGACACTCCCTTTTTTCCCTCTTCCTGTCCATCTCAATATGAGTCTGAGTCCTTCCTCGGGTTTCCATTTATCAGAGCTGTTTTAATCCTGTGGCCTGGGACATCATTAGCTGTGCTTCCATTCCTCCCCCTGTGTCTCTTGTTTTACTGTGTAAACTTCGTGCCAAGCTCCTACCTCCCTCCCCTCCTCTGCAGTCAATTCTCATCCTCCCCCTCTTGTTCATTCATTCATACTCTCGTCTCTCTCTCTCTTTCCCCCCTCTCTCTCTGTCTGTGTCAATATTAACTGTCTTTTCCACAACAACAATACAAACAAAAACCAGTACCCATTAGCATTCCTAGCAAGATATTTCTCAGTCAACAGGTAGACCTCCCCTCCTCCCTCACTCCGTCATGTTTCTCTCTCCCTCCCCCAGGAGTAAGATAGACCTGGACTCAACGCAGGCTTTGTACCTCCTGGTGTCGGAGCGGAGTATGTCCTGTATGGCGGCGAGCATGGGGGAGGTGTACTCCCAGCACAGAGACCTCGACGGCTTTCTGTACCTCACCTACGCCTCCCAGGATATGTTTGGTGGGTTGTCAGGGGTGACGCCTTCCTGCTGACGACTGCTGGAAATCGCCTATGAGCGCTTTGTTCAAAAGCCACGGACTCCAGTCAAGAGGAATACCAACTGACAATTTTCTGTTCTCATTCATTTTCAAAAATCCTTCCTCTTGGGTTGATTGTGGTCAACCACGCCTGCCATGGCAATAGAGGTGACATTACAAGCAGGTAATTCCACAAAAAATTAAACCCCTCCTATTTATTTATTTATTGATGTTATTTATTGCAAAAGTCATTTGTTGAAAGAAAATATATACAATTTAAGGGTGTCATATTTCATTTTATGGGCCTTGTCCAAGGAAAGCAAAATGCAAATTGAAATGCTACTTCCCCTTTAAATCCAAAGATACGTCCATGTGATGCAGAATCTTGTCTAAGAAAATTGTCAAAATAACAAATGGAATTACATCTTGTAAACCATGAGAATGAGACATATGAGAATGATGTCACTTCCTCGTT